>NC_060177.1:19142251-19437251 GCF_021184085.1 Oncorhynchus gorbuscha | reverse complement strand
GGCCTTCTGAGGTAACTATGGCCTTCATCATGTCATCAAACTATATGGTAGATGTATTTGCTCGGCCCATTGCTTGTAGCCACTTGTAGCTATTGCAACAGGACAGAAAGCACCAAGACCTACTCGGATCAAGAACTTTGCATCAGACATCCATATCACATTGCTTGTATAGGCTGGAATTGCATTGGGAACTATATTACCGATAGTACACTAAACACGCACACTGAAACGTCTCACCTTCAACCGTCATAAGATCACTGTGTAACATGTCCATGTGTGTCTTTCAGTAGATATTAGGCTCTATTATGGGGCTTGTTTCTTTCAGTAGATATTAGGCTCTATTATGGGGCTCGTTTCTTTCAGTAGATATTAGGCTCTATTATGGGGCTCGTTTCTTTCAGTAGATATTAAGCTCTATTATGGGGCTCGTTTCTTTCAGTAGATATTAAGCTCTATTATGGGGCTCGTTTCTTTCAGTAGATATTAAGCTCTATTATGGGGCTCGTTTCTTTCAGTAGATATTAAGCTCTATTATCGGTCTTGTTTCTTTCAGTAGATATTAAGCTCTATTATGGGGCTCGTTTCTTTCAGTAGATATTAAGCTCTATTATCGGTCTTGTTTCTTTCAGTAGATATTAGCCTCTATTATGGGGCTCGTTTCTTTCAGTAGATATTAGGCTCTATTATGGGGCTTGTTTCTTTCAGTAGATATTAAGCTCTATTATGGGGCTCGTTTCTTTCAGTAGATATTAAGCTCTATTATCGGTCTCGTTTCTTTCAGTAGATATTAGCCTCTATTATGGGGCTCGTTTCTTTCAGTAGATATTAGGCTCTATTATGGGGCTCGTTTCTTTCAGTAGATATTAAGCTCTATTATCAGTCTTGTTTCTTTCAGTAGATATTAGCCTCTATTATGGGGCTCGTTTCTTTCAGTAGATATTTGCCTCTATTATGAGGCTTGTTTCTTTTTGCCTTGTGGCAAAGCTGAATAACCTCTATAAAGCGGCCAGCCCCCTCAAACTGGATTTGCAATGTAACTCATAGTGAAAGAGGTTGTGTGAACATATGCCCTGTTCCAGTGCTCCGCCAGTCCAGTGCTGTTCTGAGAAGGTCATTTGTGGTTAGAACTGGTTCTAGATTATCTCTGCTGATCAGATGAGGTAGAGGCCTTTTTCAGGTCCTCCAGTTTCTAGGTTATAGCATAAAGCAGGGAACTCAGAAGCCTCATCTCTGTATACACCAGTGATTTCTATGCTGAGATCTTCTTCATATTTGTCAGTCGTGACTCGTGATCTAGTCCATTTGTCTCTGGTCTTATCTATTGATATTAATTAGATCCCAATCCCGTTTGTAACACCGATGTCGATATCTTGGATTCTTTTTATCGAAGGGCAACTCATCGCTGGCCTTGATTCCTCTACACATCGACGCTTGCTGTGGAGAGATGTTGAATTATTTATCCAGTTGGAATGAGATCAGACTCATGATTTTTGTGTGTGGAAAACATCTGTTTGGATATTCAGCAGCAACAGTTTGTGGTGATGGAGGGAAAGAGAAGAGTACACATCACACTCTGACCCGCTCTTCCCTTTTCCACATCCTCTTTCACTTTTTGTGTCTCTGACAAGTATTTTGCTACACCCGCAGTAACATCAGCTAAATAGGTCTATGTGACCAATAAAATGAGATTTGATTTGACTCTCCTCGTCGTTTTGTTTCTACAGTGAGGATGCCATGGAGTACTCCAAAGAGTTTGTCACTTCTGTCGTTTTGGGAAAGGACCTTGTCCCAAGGTATCTCATCTATATCTCATCTATATCTCATCTATATCTCATCTAGAAACCCCACCTATTTCAAGTATCATATCTGTCATGGTGTACAGCTGTACTCATTTCTCTCCTGTTTGTCTCTCATAGGATTGGTCTCTCTCAGTTGGAGGGGTTTCGGCGCCACCTGCTGGAAGTCTTACAGAAGAGCGACAAGCCCAAGGTAACGCATGTACAGTTGAAGTCGCAGGTTTACATACACATATATTTATTTTAAACTGCAAAACCCTTACGCATCACTGCACTTTGTATACCAGGGTTGGCTGTCCTTCTCTAGTCACTCGTAGGCTCAGTCACTGGTATACTTTTATTTACAAAGCCATTTTGGGTTTACTACCTTTTTATTTGGGCATTTTTATTGTTCAGAAATGTGGTGGGTACTCTTCGTTCGCTGGACTTTATCCTGCTAACTGTTCCAAACTGAATTTGGTAAAAGGGCTTTTATGTACTCTCTGCCATCGTCTTGGAACGCCTGACAAAATATTTTAAACTGGAAGAATTTGTCCCGATGAGTATTTTTAAATCACTGATGAATGATCTTGAGACTGATTCCCAGACCTGTCAATGGTGTTAATTTGCTGTTTTTGATTTTGTTATACTCTTGTGAATTCTATGGTTTTTACTAAATTACTTGTAGTTTTTCATGTTGTTTGTCTGTAATTTTTGTAATGACTTGGTGCTGCCCATCTTGGCCAGGACGCTCTTGAAAAAGAGATTTTAAATCTCAATTAGCCCTTCCTGGTTAAATAAAGGTTAAACAAAATAAATCAAACTTAGGTTGGAGTCATTAACTTGTTTTTCAACCACTCCACATGTTTCTTGTTAACAAACTATAGTTTTGGCAAGTTGGTTAGGACATCTACTTTGTGCATGACAAGTAATTTTTCCAACAATTGTTTACAGACAGATTATTTCACTTATAATACACTGTATCACAATTCCAGTGGGTCAGAGTTTACATACAGTAAGTTGACTGTGCCTTTAAACAGCTTGGAAAATTCCAGAAAATGATGTCATGGCTTTAGAAGCTTCTGATTGACATCATTTGAGTGAATTGGAGGTGGACCTGTGGATGTATTTCAAGGCCTACCTTCAAACTCAGTGCCTCTTTGCTTGACATCATGGGAAAATCAAAAGAAATGAGCCAAGACCTCTGAAACAAAATTGTAGACCTCCACAAGTCTGGTTCATCCTCTTGAGCAATTTCCAAACGGCTGAAGGTACCACGTTCATCTATACAAACAATAGTACACAAGTATAAACACCATGGGACCACACAGCCGTTATACCGCTCAGGAAGGAGACACGTTCTGTCTCCTAGAGATGAACGTACTTTGGTGCAAAAAGTACAAATCAATCCCAGAACAACATCAAAGGACCTTGTGAAGATGCTGGAGGAAACAGGTACAAACGTATCTATATCCACAGGAAAACGAATCCTATATCGATGTAACCTGAAAGGCCGCTCAGCAAGGAAGAAGCCACTGCTCCAAAACCACCATAAAAAAGCCAGACTACGGTTTGCAACTGCACATGGGGACAAAGATCGGACTTTTTGGATAAATGTCCTTTGGTCTGATGAAACAAAAATAGAACTGTTTGGCCATAATGACCATCATTATGTTTGGAGGAAAAAGGGGGAGGCTTGCAAGCCAAAGAACACCATCCCAACAGTGAAGCACGGGGGTAGACAGCATCATGTTGTAGGGGTGCTTTGCTGCAGGAAGGACTGGTACACTTCACAAAATAGATGGCATCATGAGAGAGGAAAATTATGAGGATATATTGAAGTAACATCTCAAGATATCAGTCAGGAAGTTGAAGCTTGGTTGCAAATGGGTCTTCCAAATGGCCAATGACCCCAAGCATACTTCCAACGTTGTGGCAAAATGGCTTAAGGACAACAAAGTCCAGGTATGGCCATCGCAAACCATGACCTCAATCCTATAGAAAATGTGTGGGCAGAACTGAAAAAGCGTGTGCAAGCAAGGAGGCCTACAAACCTGACTCAGTTACACCAGCTTTGTCAGGTGGAATGGGCCAAAATTCACCCAACTTATTGTGGGAAGCTTGTGGAAGGCTAACCAAAACGTTTGACCCAAGTTCAACAATTTCAAGGCAATGCTACCAAATACTAATTGAGTATATGTAAACTTCTGACCCCTGGCAATGTGATGAAAGAATTAAAAGCTGAAACAAATCCTTCTGACATTTCACATTCTTAAAATAAAGTGGTGATCCTAACTGACCTACGACAGGGAATCTTTACTAGGATTCAATGTCAGGAATTGTCAAACTGAGTTTAAATGTATTTGGCGAAGGTGTATGTGAACTTCCGACTTTAACTGTATTTCCAATCAGATAGCAAAGTGTGTGTGTGGGGGGGGGGGGGGTCAAGCTCTGTATATTCTATGTATATTCTACAGAAAGGAAGCATCAACACTGTGCTGTAACCGCTATCAGTATAGGTTGTAACTGCTGTTATCTCCCTGCCAGTGGAGGATCATTGCAGGGGGCACTAAGTGCATTCCTAAGTCCGAGCTGCCTGTGGACGACGGCCCTCAGCCCCATGCAGCCCCCGTGCCCCCCAGCACCCGTCTCTGGCTGCATCCCAGTGATCTCAGCATCGCCCTGTCAGCCTCCACCCCACTCTACCCCCCAGGCAAGGTCATCCACGTGGTCCACAACCACCCCTCAGAGACATGGTAAGAGCCCTGGCATTACAATGATGGCACAATAAAGTTTATTAGTCACATGCACAGGGTCACAGATGTCGTTTCAGGGTACTGTGGAATCATCTTTTATATAGTAGTAATAAAAAGTCAATAGAATAGAAAAAGATCACAGGACGGCATATACTTAATATTGACACATATTTACAGCTTGTTTTAAATTCTATACAGCTGCAGCAATTAAAGGTAGTTAAGTGTTTAAACAAGGATACTTCTCCATAGAGTGATGAGTGAGTAACAAGGATAAATGTCCATTGTGGGTTGAGGGGGAGGTAGGGGTGGGCGGATAAATGTCCGTTGAGGGGGAGGTAAAAATGAAGTCCGGGGGGCAGGAGAGGGACAGGGAGCAGGTAGCTGCCTCGTGGTGGCTATTCAGCAGCCTGATGGTCTTGGGGTAGAAGCTCTTGGCCAGTCTGTCAGTTTTTGCCATGATGCTCCTATATTGAGTGTTGAAATCGGGGAGAACAGGCCGTGGCTCGGGTGGCTGAGGTCCATGATGACCTTCTTGGCCTTCCTGTAACACTTTGTGTTGGAGGTGTCCTGGAGGGCAGGCAGTATGCACCCGATGGTGCGTTTGGCCGAGCATACCACCCTCTGTAGAGTCTTGCAGTCAGCGGCAGTGTTGATACAACCCAACAGTATGCTCTCGATGGTGCTCCTGTTGGACACTGTGAGGGCCCTCGGGGACAGGCCAAATTTCTTCCGCATCCTGAGGTTGAAGAGTCACTGTCGTGCCTTCCCCCACAAGGGGGAGATTTGTTTGCTCATGTGCCTAAAAAGACTTTACATAGGGCCTCCCGGGTGCCACAGTGGTCTAGAGCCTCTGGGTTCGCGCCCAGGCTCTGTTGCAGCCAGCCACGACCAGGAGGTCTAGCCTAGCGTCGTCCGGGTTAGGGAGGGTCTCTTCCGACGAAGGACAATTGGATACCATGAAATTGGGGAGATAAAGGGGATAAAACTTTTTTTTTTTTTTTTTAATTGAAAAAGAAAGACTTTACATATAACATAACACAGAAACCACAAAAAAATTAATTCAGAGTGTTATAGCTACACATTTAAAGTGAAAGTACAATATTCTGTATACTGGAGGGACCAACAGACTATCTATTATACAGCCTAACGGCTGTTGTATAAAAGAGTCCCCATATCTATCTGTTTTGAGTGAAGGGGATGAGTAGTGTTTGTAAAAGGCTTTCAAGTTTTAGGTGGATAAATTTTGTGTACAGATTGGTGGCTGATTCTTGATCTAGATCAATTATCCTTTCCGCCATCTTAAGCGCCGAAGCTTTTTCACCACGGTGTCCGTGTGGTTTGACCATTTCAGCTCCTTGGAGATGCTTACGCCGAGGAACTTTGTTTTTGACCATCTCCAGGGCGGCCCTGTTGATGAGGATGGGAGCGTGCCCAGCTTGGTTCCTCCTGAAGTCCACAATCAGATCCTTTGTTTTGCTGACATTGAGTGAGAGGTTGTTTACCTGGTAAAACACCGTCAGAATGCCTACTTCCTCTCTGTAAGCCGTCTCGTCATGGTTGTTAATAAGGCCTACTACTGTTGTGTCGTCAGTGAACTTGAGGATGGAGTTGGAACTGTGTGAGGCCACCCAGTCGTGGGTATACAAGGAGTACAGTAGGGGACTGAGGACGCACCCTTGTGGGGCTCCCGTGTTGAGGATCAGTTTGAAGGAGCTGATGTTGCCTACCTTCACCACCTGGGGGGCGGCCTGTCAGGTAGTCCAGGACCCAGTTGCATAGGGAGGAGTTCAATCCCAAGGCTGAGAGCTTTGTGGTGAGCTTAGCGGTATTTTATCGATGAACAGCATCCTCACAAATGCATTCCTTTAGTCCAGTGAGGACAGTGTATACTACCAATCAGTTTAGTACACATCTAGTGTGACATGTTTAATGCTAATTGGATAGAAACTGTACGAGGGAAAAGGCTGGCTTTACTCAGACATTACTTTTGGTATAAATGTGCACGCATACATCATTTTGCTGCGTATATCATTTAGCATGCCCCTCTCTGTGTGTAGCTGTGGACAGGAGGAGCCCACCTACTCAGCTCTCTGGGGGGATAACAAGTCTTTCAACGAGGTCATCATCTCCCCTGCCATGCTAAATGAGCACATGCCTCACATGGTGATGGAGGGACTCAACAAGGTCTGTGAATATAATAGATACACTGTCTATGTCTGTCTGGGTTTCCTTTGTGTGTTGGATGGGATGAGTGGAGGTTTCCTGTAGATAAAATGAAGGTGACAGAATAAGGTAGCGGAGCGCTGGTGAAATGCACTGAGGGAAATATCAATGAATCAAACATTCATACACTGAGTTGGCAGGTGACGACACTGGATGAATGTTCAATGTATGGATGTGTTTGTGGGTTTCTGTCTGTAAAAGCAGTCCTAACAATTGTATGTTTTCAATGAATAGTTAGAACTAACCTCATGTTTTCTTGGGTAGCTGGAGAAGGGTGCTGTTCACTGACGGTGTGCTGGATGTTCTGTCTGGTCTGCTCCACAGGCACTACATGCTTAGTCAATACTGAGGTTACTCTGATGGAACTGCATTGGTGTTGGAGTGTGTCTGCTGTGTGTTGGGTATTGGTGTAATAAGCATGGTGTTGTGTGATTGAAACTGCAGTGGTGTGGTTGTATGTCTTTGTGATACTTATGATGTCTCTGCAGGTACTGGAACCATTTGGTCTCAGTTCTGAGCAGGCAGGTGCAGAGCCAATGGAGATGGAGGATGAGGGCCAACCAGCCAGCACTGTTGTGGTCATAACCTCTGAAACAGAGCTGCCATCTACACCTCTGCTTTCAGATACCTCCTCTAACCCCCACAAAGACTCCCTCTCCACCTCTCCTCTTTCAGATACCTCCTCTAACCCCCACAAAGACTCACTCTCTCCCTCTCCTCTTTCAGATACCTCCTCTAACCCCCACAAAGACTCACTCTCTCCCTCTCCTCTTTCAGATACCTCCTCTAACCCCCACAAAGACTCACTCTCTCCCTCTCCTCTTTCAGATACCTCCTCTAACCCCCACAAAGACTCACTCTCTCCCTTTCCTCTTTCAGATACCTCCTCTAACCCCCACAAAGACTCACTCTCTCCCTCTCCTCTTTCAGATACCTCCTCTAACCCCCACAAAGACTCACTCTCTACCTCTCCTCTTTCAGATACCTCCTCTAACCCCCACAATGACTCACTCTCTACCTCTCCTCTTTCAGATACCTCCTCTAACCCCCACAAAGACTCACTCTCTAACTCTCCTCTTTCAGATACCTCCTCTAACCCCCACAAAGACTCACTCTCTCCCTCTCCTCTTTCAGATAGCTCTTCTGATACCCATAAATACATTTCCTCTCCCTGTTCTCTTTCAGATGGTCCATCTACTGCCAAAATAGAGCTGCCATCTACCCCTCCTAGATACCCCATCTGTTCCCCAAACACACTCTACCCTTCCTCTTATAGAGGTAGTCTTTCCCCCACTGAACCATCAAATACCTCTACGCAAACAGACCAAACTTTTATCTCCCACGTTGACCAATCCGCCGTCTCCCACGTTGACCAATCCGCCGTCTCCCACGTTGACCAATCCGCCGTCTCCCACGTTGACCAATCCGCCGTCTCCCACGTTGACCAATCCGCCGTCTCCCACGTTGACCAATCCGCCGTCTCCCACGTTGACCAATCCGCCGTCTCCCACGTTGACCAATCCGCCGTCTCCCACGTTGACCAATCCGCCGTCTCCCACGTTGACCAATCCGCCGTCTCCCACGTTGACCAACCCGCCGTCTCCCACGTTGACCAACCCGCCGTCTCCCACGTTGACCAACCCGCCGTCTCCCACGTTGACCAATCCGCCGTCTCCCACGTTGACCAACCCGCCGTCTCCCACGTTGACCAACCCGCCGTCTCCCACGTTGACCAATCCGCCGTCTCCCACGTTGACCAATCCGCCGTCTTCCACGTTGACCAACCCGCCGTCTCCCACGTTGACCAACCCGCCGTCTCCCACGTTGACCAACCCGCCGTCTCCCGTCTCCCACGTTGACCAACCCGCCGTCTCCCACGTTGACCAACCCGCCGTCTCCCACGTTGACCAACCCGCCGTCTCCCACGTTGACCAACCCGCCGTCTCCCACGTTGACCAATCCGCCGTCTCCCACGTTGACCAACCCGCTGTCTCCCTATTATCGAATGGCCCCTCTCCTCAGGAAAATGACTTGTTCTCTACACCTCTGTGTCACACCCACTCTCTCTCCCTCAAGCATCAAGTACCACCCCAAACAGACCTACCCTTTCCCCCACAATCATGACAGACAGACCCCATCTACTTCTCTTACAGGTGTACCCTGCAGTACCCTTCCACCAAGCCCCTCTGAACCTCTAATATCCAATACCCCTTCATCTCTCCAAGTAGACTCTTCAAATACACAATCTACCACCCCCACACAACCTATCCCAAATCCTCTGGTTTAACGTTACAGCCTCTACCTCTCCTTTCCAGCTCACAGTCCTCCTCTGCCTCTTCAGTCTTACAAACCCTGTCTTGCTCTTTGCTTTAGCTTCAAATTGTTCAGATTGAGAAACCACCACACAACCTACTTACTAACTAATGCACGCTTTTCTCTAGATGCAGTGAGGTTTCCATGGTTACCCCAATTTCTCTAACACTAACCCCCTCCTTATGATTCCTTGTGGCCTCCTACTGTTCCTAATTGGCAGCTCAAGGTGTCCTGAGTAAGGAGGATGTGCTAAGTGTCTCTGAGTCCTCTGATTCACCCACATTTGGCATGATGGCACAAACAGACTGGAAACCAAGCTCCTGTAGACCGTGTGGTCACATCAAATAGATTCTAATGGCTGGTTTTATATTAGTGTAGCCCGTTACCTGACGGTGATGACTACTTGTACAGATTGACCAGCCTGAAATAACCTCCCACCATTCAGACCAGTTCACTTTATATTAGTGTGATGATGGAGCACTGAGCTAGCCCTGGTTTATGCTCAATTCATTGATATAATTAGACAAAAGATAAATTGACCTAATAATATATCTCAATGGGTTCGTTACAAAGAGGGAGGACGTGCTTGTCTATTAGTCATGGTCAGTGCTTGACTTGGGCAGGAGCTCACCAGAGCTGAATACCTGCACCTCACATTTTCTACTGCTTGTGCTCCTTTTCCTAGCTCAAGCACCTAAATGTGAACAGTACCAGCTCTCAAAATGAGTGCCAACACCTATTTCAGTCCAAGTCAAGCACTGGTCATGGAGGCAGAACAGTACTTCCCTGGTACTGTTCTGCGCTGTGAGAGAGCACTCTGAGCACTGTTGGAGATGCACCTACTGGTTGATGTGTTTTACAGTATTTGATCTTGGTGGCTTTGTTTCTGATTGTGTCCCCTATGGTGCTGCTGGGGTGTTGGTGATGTGCCTTTTTCTGTTGTTGTTGTTGTTGCTATGGAAATATTAAGGTCATGCTGCTTGCTGCCTTATTGGTCTTTCGCCTGGTTCTCAGTATGTTCTATAATTATGTCCAGGAAAGTACTGGACTTCATTTAGTTTTTTCTATGCTGATTGACGCCCATCATTAGCTGACTGTTTTTACTCACCTCCCTCTCTGTCCATCTCTTCCTGTTACACACAGCTTTCATACCAATACCATCCATGTTTGTTCAATGTTAACTCCCATTATCATTTATTTTCATGTTTCATTATAGCCATTTGTCATTTTCATGTTGTAATGTTGTATTCCATGTCACAGTGTGTTGGCTTGTGATCCACATGTTTTCATATTTATTCATGATATGTTGTTCTTGAATCATGCTTTTTTTCATTTTGTGTTTTAACTCATTAAAGACAAATAATATATTTACCTGTGTGGTGATGTGATTACCATGAGTGTGTAGTAACTGTTGTCTGTGCTCTCTGTGTGGTGTTGTGATTACCATGAGTGTGTAGTAACTGTTGTCTGTGCTCTCTGTGTGGTGTTGTGATTACCATGAGTGTGTAGTAACTGTTGTCTGTGCTCTCTGTGTGGTGATGTGATTACCATGAGTGTGTAGTAACTGTTGTCTGTGCTCTCTGTGGTGTTGTGATTACCATGAGTGTGTAGTAACTGTTGTCTGTGCTCTCTGTGTGGTATTGTGATTACCATGAGTGTGTAGTAACTGTTGTCTATGCTCTCTGTGTGGTGGTTACCATGAGTGTGTAGTAACTGTTGTCTGTGCTCTCTGTGTGGTGATGTGATTACCATGAGTGTGTAGTAACTGTTGTCTGTGCTCTCTGTGTGGTGATGTGATTACCATGAGTGTGTAGTAACTGTTGTCTGTGCTCTCTGTGTGGTGTTGTGATTACCATGAGTGTGTAGTAACTGTTGTCTGTGCTCTCTGTGTGGTGATGTGATTACCATGAGTGTGTAGTAACTGTTGTCTGTGCTCTCTGTGGTGTTGTGATTACCATGAGTGTGTAGTAACTGTTGTCTGTGCTCTCTGTGTGGTGTTGTGATTACCATGAGTGTGTAGTAACTGTTGTCTGTGCTCTCTGTGTGGTGATTACCATGAGTGTGTAGTAACTGTTGTCTGTGCTCTCTGTGTGGTGATGTGATTACCATGAGTGTGTAGTAACTGTTGTCTGTGCTCTCTGTGTGGTGATGTGATTACCATGAGTGTGTAGTAACTGTTGTCTGTGCTCTCTGTGTGGTGATGTGATTACCATGAGTGTAGTAACTGTTGTCTGTGCTCTCTGTGTGGTGATGTGATTACCATGAGTGTGTAGTAACTGTTGTCTGTGCTCTCTGTGTGGTGTTGTGATTACCATGAGTGTGTAGTAACTGTTGTCTGTGCTCTCTGTGTGGTGACGTGATTACCATGAATGTGTAGTAACTGTTGTCTGTGCTCTCTCTGCTCTCTTCTTTTTCATCAGTTTAGATGAGTAACCTACTTACGGTGTATACACCACACCACACATACATCTGCGTAGGCCTACATATTATGGAATACTTCTGCAGCAATGTGAAAGTCTGAGATTTGTATCCAGGGGTATAGTGCATGACTTTGGTATCTACTCGGGTTTGGTGTTTGCCTGTGCTATCTAGGTTTGTTCAGTATTCAAGTATCATGCTTAAACAATTGAGGGTGGATGGATTTAGTGTTTCTGACCTTCATCTTTCCCTTCATTTGACACAGTATTGACTCGTCTCTAATGCCTTGTTTTCAATCATCTTAACATTCACTTTTTCCTGTACTCGCCTACCTGTCAATCCATTGTTCTTGCTGATGTCTATGACATATACAGGCCATTCCAGTTCTACTTAAATCCTCCTTACTGATCACCTTAGTTCACTGTTACTGCTCTCCCTCCTCCTTCTGTCCTCCCAGAGCCTCCAAATCAGTCAATAATGTCTACAATGCTGGTAGCAGTAAATTGACTGCTCCTCCTACCGTGCTATTGACAGGTGCTGGAGAACTATAACAAAGGGAAGACAGCCCTGCTGTCGGCTGCTAAGGTAATGGTGAGCCCAACCGAGGTGGACCTGAACCCAGAGACCATCTTCATGGCAGCCGCCCAACAACCCACCCCAACCACCCAACACCGCAGGAACAGCAGTGTTCGGTTAGTCCACTGGGATATGGGTGGAGCTTTGGGAGGGTTTGGGCAGAGACTGGGAACATGTATGACTGACTGACTATAATCAAAAATATCATTCATGTGTACAGGTAACTGCCCAAATAATGGAAACATTTGAGTAAATGAAGGATACAAAGTATACTGAAAGCAGGTGCTTCCACACGTGTGGTTCCTGAGTTAGTTAAGCAATTCAAATACCATCATGCTTAGGGTTATGTCTAAAAATGCTGGGCAGGCTGTTATTTTTTACATTATTTTAGCTATCATGACTCTGGGATGACAATACCCCTATCCACTGAATGGTGGATGAGCATGAAATTGATTATGTTGCATCCCTCCAAAAGAGTCTCAGTCACGTGTAGAATCTATACCAAGGTGCATTGAAGCCGTTCTGGTTCATGGTGGCCCTACAACCTATTAAGACACTTTATGTTGGTGTTTCCTTTATTTTGGGCAATGAAGGAATGTATGTTATGTGCAAGAGTCTGCAAGAATGTACCTAGTCCTTCAAGGTTTGTTCTTCTATGTGTTCAGATAGAAGTAAAGCATGACAGCATTAACTCTACCACTACCTTTCTGCCATGCACGGTCCTTGCTCTCTGACCCACAGTCATTGGTCTGACTCCAGATCAGTGGCAACGTATTGTAGTACACAGTCCCTTCGCCCCCGTCTGGTTTAGCCCCTGTAGAACAGAAGTAGTCTAGTGACCTGTTAGTGATTGTGAAGTGTGACCGTAACCATTTATCCCTCTCTCCTACCCCTCTGTGCTCCAACCCCTCTCCTCTATAACTCTATCATCTCTATCACTCTATCATCTCTACTCTCTAATACTACCCTTTCTTTACCCACATCCATCTTATATTATTCCTACTGTATTCTGCCTCCAATGTATTCCCTCCCTCCCCTCTAATCTCCCTCTTTCCTTTGCTCTCATCCTCTTTCCCTCCTTTCCTCCTCTCAGTTCCTGTGCTCGCTCTGAGATATCACTGGATGGCTTTGCGGAGTGCCCCCCTCCCCCAGTGCCAGTGGTTCTGCGGGGGGCCAGGGAGCGCCTTACCGTGGAGCTGAGGGACCGCCACGCCCCCCTGGCTGTGATGGAGAGCCTGTCAGACGCCGAGTCCCTCTACAGCCTGGACTCCCGACGCTCCTCAGCTGCACTCAGGGGCTCGCCCATGCTGGGGTGCCTTCCCTTCCAACTGAATGCACCTATCCCTGAGGAGAACCCCTCTCTCAGCTCCCGCACTGAGCTGCTGGCTGCCGACTGCCTCTACCAGGCCACCCCAGAGCACGAGCTGGGAGAGGCAGGACCTTACTTCACTCCTCTGGGATCTGGCTCCACCCCAGACTACCCAATGCGGCTCTCCCCTTCCACCCCGCGCTATAGTGGCCACCACTCCCCAGCACCACTGGCCCAGAGTGTCATAGGTCAGCCTTTCACACAACAAGAGCCTTGTGCTGCCCCTTGCCATCAAATGCCTGGCATTTACAGCCCAGGCAGCACCCCTACTGCTCCCCTCAGCCCACGGATCAGCCATGAGGAGGAGGAGGGAGTAGAGGTAGAAGGATGGGAAACAGAGACAGGAGAGTCACAGCCCTCCTCCTCCACTCCTCCAGCCCAGCTGTCCAACGGCAACCCTAGTCAGGCAGTGCTGGAGTTTGCACAGTACCTGGACTCTCTCTTTAGGCTGGATGGCAGTGGCTCACCACCTCTGGAGTTGTCTGACGGGGAGTCTGAGTCTGGTCGGGGGTCGTATGGTCAGGGAGAGGGGCCCGTGGAAGGACCGAGGGGGGACGATACACAGCTTCTGGCTCGGGCCACAATGGAGCCTAACCTAGTCCCCAAGCCCCCGCGTACCTTTGCAGGATCTGCTGACCCTTCCTCTGGCATCTCCCTCTCACCCTCATTCCCCCTCTCTTCCTCTGGTGAGCTCAATGACCTCTCTCCCGCCGACGGAGCACCTCCTCCCACTCACTCACTACGAACCTCCACTCCCTGTCCCTACCCTGAAGAAAACACACTGGCATCTATGGTATAGTGGCCCACTCAGTCCCTCCATGACTCTTTCTCTCTCCTCTTTCCTTATTCCGTTGCTGCATCTATCTGATGTTAAAGTATCACTGAGCATGCATGCGATGGAATGCAATCTGCCCTGCTGTTACAGCACCTTACAAAGACATGACATGGCAGACCATAATGAATAAGACTGAGATGAAAAACTATTGTTCCATTTTCAGGTGTCAAAAGCTGTGTAAAGCATTTTCACTACTATTGTAATAATACATTTTAATTTCTGTCTGCATGCCAGGGGCCTGTTCTGCTTTGGAGTGAATAGCCTCACCACTGACTGTCATTCCAACACACACTATCTCACATCAACACATGGTAGCATACAGCCCTGCAGTGACGTGACTTTATCAAATGGGAGACAACTGAACAGGGACAGGGAGGAGTTAGACACTAGGTGGGGTTTTCATTGGCACATAATCACAATTAACCCTCCTCGTTCATCAGCTCCTGAAGCTTATTCATCTTTAATATCAGGAAAGTAAAAAAAAAACCGGAGACAGATGCTGAACAATAGAGAGGAGACATTTTGTTTCTCAGGTCTATCAGGAAATGACAGTGTGGAAGAGAAGGAGTGTAGGTCGTAGAGAATTGATGTGTCTTAAAACAGTGATTGTGACAAATGTTAAGAATGTGGTTTTGGTCTTTGGTTGTCTTTTATAGCATGAGGAACGTAGTATCCATTTTATTTAACAGAAATCACTCGTCAGTCAGTAACTTTTACTAACATACGGACCATCTCACACACATCAAAATGCACAATTTGCCCCCTTTTTGCCCCAAAAATGTATTGCCAAATGTATTTATAAGATGTGATATTGTTTATGTTTGTGAAATACTGTAAAATGTACACTTTGACAAAACAAAGATACAGGTTTCAAGTTTAACTCCGAGAGGGAGAAGATATATTTTGGTATCGCTCCCTTTTAATAGTCAATCAGTCTATTCCCGTTCAAACTGTGTTAAAACGCCCTGGAGAGGATGAGGAAGCTATCCCAACACCACTGCCATGGCACATATCTCCCAAAACATGTCTCTCTCTAAGTGTTTCTACCAAGCCAATTATGCTATTTAAAAAAAACATGAGATGCACTGTAGGAGATTGTTCCTCTTAGTGGTCTTGCTGAGGTACACAATTATGTCAATGACTTCTATGTCTTTGGTTCCCTTTAAACTGGTTCATCTCAAGCATATTGAGGTTGAACTGTACGGGTTGTAGTGCCCACTTTCACTACATTTTACAAACTTTCATATCAGTTGTATTGGTTGGATCAAACATACTACATTATTTATTACTGTTGTTTCTTACTATTATTGATGTTATTATTATCCTTATTATTACTCTTGTAACAGTTTGGTTTGCGTTCTATGAGTTTGGCGTTCAGTTGCTGGGAAAGGCTGGTGAATTTCAGTAGGCTCTCTCAAAATAAGGCAATATCTCTGTCCAAGTGAAAAAGTACTGGGTGTCAACATCACAGGAGGTTGGTGGCACCTTAATTGGGGAGGACGAGCTCTTGGTAATAGCTGGAGCGGAATTATCGGAATGGTATCAAAAACATGGTTTCTATGTGTTTGATTTCCATTCGCTCTGTTCCAGCCATTATTATAAGCCTTTCACCACTCAGCAGCCTCCACTAGCTGCCATGGTGATGGCAGAAAGACAGATTCTATAATAGGAAGTGGGGTCATTACAGTGACCTATGATACAATACATCCATTATGAAGGGGTCACTGTGGTGACCTATAGAAGCTGTACTCTTAGAATTGGCTTTGCTGTGGTGTCACTCAACAGGCCTCACTCTGTGGCCAGATTACAGTTTGACACTACCCAAATCCATGCTCTCACAGCAGTCTCTACTTTGCCAGCACAGTGTTGAACAACCAGTGTGAAATAGCTTTGCTGCAGTGGGTCACGGCCCTGTGTAGGCTATATCAGCACCACCATAGGAAGATGCCACATTCCCTTTTCACCATGACATGTACAGCAGTGTCTTATTTGTCCTTATTTATATGCAGATGTCTTGTTTCCTGTCTTTGTAAAAAATAAATAAATAAAAAAGATTAAATGAAAATAGAATAACGTAGAAAATGACTGTATTACGATAACAGGTATATTACAAATCTATATCAATATTGACATATATAGAAAAAGTACAATTGTATGGAGAAGAAAAATGAATATATTTAGTGAGAACGATCTATATGACAGATTATTGGCTGAATTGAACAAAATTCATAACTGATTTAGAAATTGGTCTGTGTTGACAGATAAATAATTCAATGATGTCTTGTCCATGTTTACCTGGTTTGCTACCCTTTCCTTCCTGTCCCAGATTGAGAATGTATTTAACCCCTGCCACCCCTCACTGCCCTGCCTGTAATGGAATAAAGCAAAACCAATTTTAAAGAGAATTACTTGGAACTTTTTTTAAATGTAATTTCTATTTGCTAACCTCTCAACAAGCTGCTTTTTTTTTTAGCTAGATAGGCCTACCATAATGGTGGTTGTGCGGTGGGAGAATAGTGAGAACATTGGTAGCAACCTACATAACAGCCCAAATGTCAGCTGGCTTTAGTTTGAAATGATCTCGGCCCTACCTGAATGTCTGACATTATGCTTCTGTTGATTGCACATTCAAGTAAATATTCACATGTAAATTATAAAGTCATATTTTGTTAATTGTAGACCAATGGACCCAGTATATAGCTATTGCATGCCAGGTTATCGCTATCCATTCACAAATTAAGTTAAAGAGACAGTATAATTAAGTGGAGAAAAACAAGGTCTCTTGTGAAATAAATCTATATGCTACTGTGTGGGTGTGATGATACTCCGCCTTAGTAGGTAGGACTATAGCCAGTGCATGCAGAGTCGCCCACAGGTTTCTGACAGGCGAAGAAGAGTTCCACTTCCGTAAATCAAATTATTCACACGATAGCTAATTAAACTGTATTGATGTTATCTACCTAACGTTAAATGTATAAAAACTATACATTATGGCTTTGCCGCTTAGCTAAGAAGAGGGTATGAATTAACAGTTTGTGATCAACTTCGCACCGGTCAAGCGTGAATGTAAGTTTACTGATCAAATCGAAGTCTGCTGCATAAACATGCTAGCTAGCTAAGCTTGAAGCTAGCTGGCCACTTGTTTTTACTTTTCAAGATTTCAGTTTATTATGAGAAGTGTGATGTTAGCTAGCTACATACACTATATATAGTTGGTATTTTATAATAAACGCCGACTAAACTAGTTGGTTTTCGCCAATCTAAGTTTTCATTGATAGTCAATATAGCTAACTCGTCAACCAGTCTGCTACCTAAATTGAGTTTGCTGCCAGTGTATTTAAGTTATATTAGATAGTTGTTCAGTTTAGCCTGTTATCGTTAGCTAGTTTTACCTCACAGAATGCCTTTGACTGACAGCTAGTGTTGTAAGCGGTCACTGGGTTAAAGTCGTTACGTAGTTTTTTATAAAGAGAACTGATTGGCTCTTTTAGTCAAGGCCAAGTAACGTTACAGTAACTTGTTTATTTCTTGCTGTAACAGTAGTCCAAAATGGCATCATTTCCTCTAGGAGAGGAAGCCATTTTAGACTGTTGATACATACCCTGGCAGTGTGTCAACGGACCAGGAGCCATATATTTATTTCTGTCTCTCTCAAAGTGGTTGAATGGTCAGGCTCAGCATGTGCGCGTCTGGAAAGTACAGTTCACGAGGCCCGGCTCTGATTCCACGGATGAAGACTAAGCACCGCATCTACTACATCACCCTGTTCTCTGTGGTGCTGCTGGGACTCATCGCCACAGGGATGTTCCAGTTCTGGCCACACTCCATCGAATCAACGGCAGACTGGAGCCTGGACCGACGCAGCGTGCACGATGCACCTCTCGTCCAACTGCCTGTCTCCAACCCTATTCCTGAGCGAGGGGACCTTAGCTGCAGAATGCACACTTGTTTTGATGTGTATCGGTGTGGCTACAACCCTAAGAATAGAATCAAGGTGTGCCTAGTTTCCATCATCACATGTCACAAATTACAGATACGTGAAGTTAGTTTCATCTGCTATTGTTAGTCTCTGAACCTTGTCTTTTGAACCAACAGCAGCTAAAGTGGACCATCATAAATGACTGTCTGTCTGGCAGGTGTACATCTATCCTCTGCAGCGTTTTGTGGATGAGGGAGGAGTGCCAATCAGCAGCACAGGCCTGTCCCGAGAGTACAATGACCTGCTCAGTGCCATCTCCGACAGTGAGTTCTACACTGATGACGTCACCAGGGCATGCCTGTTCGTGCCCTCTATTGATGTGCTCAATCAGAACTCTCTGCGCATCCGGGAGACTGCCCAGGCTCTGGCCATGCTCCCCAGGTAACCTTTCCTGCACACTGCTCGGGTTGCACTGTTATCTCCTCCACCCGAAGCTGGGAGTTCTCTTCATATGTATTTATCCTTCCCCCGCTCTCATCTACCACATTGATCTATCAGCCCATTTCAAATATCTAAGTGCACACATTTGTTGGTTTTTGACACCTAAAGATGTTTGTTTCCAGGTGGGACAAAGGGATGAACCACCTTCTGTTCAACATGTTACCTGGTGGACCTCCAGACTACAACACAGCACTTGATGTACCAAGAGACAGGTAACCTTAATAAACCCAGCACAGGAAAAATGAAAGTCAATTACAATGAACATAGTTGGATAAACTCGCATTGTTTTTTTGTTCATCAACCAACCTTGACTTCCAGCTAATATTTACTCCAGCGTGAATAATCAGTGTTTGTTAGCAGAGTTACTGCCAGGCACATATTGTTCTACCAAGACCACCACTAGAGGGAAGCATGGTATTAACTTGGCTTTCAGTTTTCTTTCCGTGTCCTTAGTCTGATGTTATGTTCAGAGAATAGTTTTATACTTTTTTTATTTTTGTTAAATTGACTCGTAGTTTTTATTAAATTAGTTTTTTCGCTCCATATTTTGTAGTTTGACTTGACTAGCTAATCCAGATTCAGTTCCATCTTATCTCCAACACAAGTACAGTACTTGCATATAATTACAGGGGGGCTTGAAAAATATTAAACTAAGATGAAAGTACTACTTAAAAGTAGTCCAGAGATGACAGAACCTCTAGCGGCCTTGAGCGGGCAGACATCCTAATCTCCTGGTATTTACAGCCACAGAGAGAGGTCATGTTTCCCAGCCTTGCTCTTGGCTGCTCGCTCCTTTTGGGTGGAAAAGGTGGGTTTTATGAACTGAAAGCCCTGAGACGATGAACACTTATCTGGAGCTGTAGGGAATTTCCTGGGCTCATCCAGCTGTGCTCCATTTGGCATGGGGCCTCATCAGAACCAGCTGTGTGTGTGTATATATAGGCCAGTGTGTGTGCGTGAGGTTGTCCTTGCATCCACAGGTAGGACACCATGAAGATTGTTCGTCAGTTCTCATGTAACTATTACATATACACATCTCCAAAAGGATGAGGTTTAGGCAGCCTCTTTTTGTCCAGGTGAATACTTCTTAATCTTCATGTTACTCAATAGCGTTGTTCAGCAGATGTGCAGATACCCTGGCTGTTTCTTGTCATATCTGTCATGTATTGTCTTGCTACAAAGTTCTGTATAGCTGTCTCTTCTCTCCATCTAAACTATGTAAGCCTATGTGACAGTGGTGTAACATTGGATACGTGTGTTTGTTTTGTGTGTGTTATAGGGCTCTGCTTGCAGGGGGAGGCTTCTCCACGTGGACCTACAGGCAGGGTTATGATGTCAGCATCCCTGTGTACAGCCCTCTGTCTGCAGACGTGGAGCTGCCCGAGAGACAGCCTGGGTGAGCAGCAACACCACCGCCCACACTTCCGCACCTAGATTAGGGCTCTTATCGCTTCCACAAGCAAGACAACAGGCATCCTCACTTCATGTGAAAGTGGGAACATTTGGGAAGTTCTCTTTTAAAGTCACCATCGACCACAGAGATTTACATTGTTTCTAATGGTGTCCCCGTCCCGCTGCAGGCCCCGGCGCTACTTCATTCTGTCGTCTCAGACGGCCATCCACCGTGAGTACCGGGCAGAGCTGGAGAGGCTGAAGAGGGAGAACGGGGAAGCTCTGCTCCTCCTGGACAAGTGCAGCAACCTCTCTCAGGGAGTCGCCTCAGCGAGGAAACGCTGCTACAAGGGCCAGGTGTTCGACTACCCCCAGATCCTCCAGGTGAGACGCACACAGAGACCTGCTACCATTTAGACTAACATGTACACACACTTGTAGACATTACACAGCTTAGGGGGAAATGTTTAACATTGATAATGGCCATGCAGATCTGACTTAAAAGCATTTAAGAGGGCTCTGCTCAGCTGTGTAGGTCATCTCTAAGAGTTAGCAGTCTATCTATGTGGGTAACTTTATGCAGAGTATACCTGGGAAACTACAACAATGCCTGTGGCAGTCAGTCAGCCAGTGTGCCTCTCTGCATTGTCTATCTGCTCAGGGTGCATCTCCAGCCCGTCTCTGGCCTGTCTAGACAGGAAGTGTGCTTATCATCTGGTATGGGTGCAGCGTAGCCGCACATCTGGGGTACGTCCCACCAAGGAGAGGGCCTAGAGGGGTGGAGGTTGATGGTGTGGTGGCAGAATCTCAGTGAAGGCACCCCCCTCCCCCACCTCTGACATTGGAAAGATTTTAGAATCATATTTTACGCTGCCTGCTTGTATACTTTTAATGTCTGTAATTGGTCCACCATGACATTGCCCTCCCCATCCTAAACTCTTCCATATGGGAGGCAACATCGACAGTTCATGCAGTCATTTTATCAGACTCTGACCAAACACAAGCTGCTCACTAATATTGTGTTAGTCTGTTTTTGACCCGTCTAAGCTTCCTTAGTTTGGCGACGGCTATGTCATCAAACTATGTACAGTTGATATGGCTATGATTGTGTAATACCTCGTGGTAATCTGTGTTCCCCAGGAGTCGTCGTTCTGTGTGGTGCTGCGCGGGGCTCGGCTGGGACAGGCCACCCTCAGTGATGTGCTGCAGGCTGGCTGTGTCCCTGTCATCCTAGCAGACTCGTACATCCTACCCTTCTCTGAGGTCCTCGACTGGAAGAGGTACACTAAGACACTGCTCATGATCTCACTCCAACTTCAACACATATCTCTGCATTAGATTTTCTGAGCTCGTATTGTGATTCTGATCTAGTTTAATACCAGTGGCTGTGTTTGCCATTGATACTGACTGACATTTGTGTGTGTATATTGTACAGGGCATCCGTGGTCATTCCAGAGGAGAAGCTCCCAGAGATGTACACCATCTTGAAGAGTATCCCTCACAGGCAGGTGGAGGAGATGCAAAGACAGGTGACAGTCAGATCACAGCTTTTCGTCAGCGAACATTCAAATAGACTGAATCCCTTTGCTGGGGATTTTTCTATGCACATATAGGGAAATGCACTCTTTATAGAGTTGTAGTAATGGTCTATTTCCAGATGAATACGCCTCAGGAGAAAGTGCCTCCGGCCCTCTCAGGTTAAGTTAGTGTGAAGACGGGGTCAAAGGAGTTGTGACATTCACGCTCCCATTCCAACCTGGGAGACGTGTGCCTCACTGTTGGCCCAATGGAAGCCATAACACAGGCAGACTGAAGGGTGAGAGACACGTTGTAATGGGCCCTTAGGACGAGAGTTTCTGTCCTGTTGTCTGTTTGGATTGTCTCGTCATGTTCCCAATCTTGATTAAAAAGCTCTTTATAAAGGTTCTTCAGTGTTAGTTTCAGTCGAGCCAAATCAATGACAAATCCCCTCCTTTCACTGGTCCAAATGAGCCTCAATAAACAGAAGTGAAAGCCCTCAGAGAGCTCTGCACGTCCAAGCTGTTTCTCATTCCCTTGTATCAACGCTAGTCCATTTACCAATTAGACTGGCCAAACAGACATATCAGCCCCACAGCTCAGAAACCCTGTTGGAGTGGTTTCATTTGCCAAGCCTTGAACATGTCTTCCCTTGAGGCTCCTCCTCCTGTCTCTGTAGCTGTGAGGATCTGACATGCTTATCCACTGCTCTTAGTGTTTCTCTGTCAGTCTGTCTTGTCTAGCGCTTGGAATTTAGTTATGAGATGTGTAATCAGTTGTCTTCCTGTCAGGAAAAGGTTCTCGGTAGAGATGAGGACTGATAAGGATTGTGGTTTGTTTGGGAGTAAAAAAAATACTGATAATAAACATTTATCAATTCACTGGCGATCAGAGGAACACAACCAAATCATATTGGTCTGAGTTGAGAAGTGAATACATCTTGAGCCAGGGGAACGTGAGGCGTAGGTATGTCACTGCCATGCGCGTGCCTGTGGCCCCTGCAGGACTGACGGGGGGAGGGTGTTGGAGCCGGTGCTCAGGACGTGTAAGGGTGGGGTGGGGCCGGAGCACAAAGGCCCATCTTATCCAGGATTTATGGGGCGCCGTAGAGCCCATTCCAAATCAGTCCACACCTGCACACATCTGGAGAGACTCCTCACTCACATTCACTGGCTGGAGAGGAGAGGACACTGGGAATCACTGATTTGGTCCCCCATAAAGACTTGACATTGTCAATAGTATAGACAACACATTGTCAACTCTAACTCACTTGGACGTGTGCAAAATTGTCTTTTTTTTCTTCCCTTAAATTTTTATAAGAGCTGTAGGAAAATATATATTTTCTGATTGATCTTATTGAAGAGCTGAAGTGTTTACTCACTGTCCAAGAGAGAGCCTAACTGCCTTTCCTTCCTCAGTGGTTCTGAATTACACACTGTCATCTTCAGTCCTTTATGGGTTTAAAAGGTCTCTGACCATATGGCAAATATGCCTAAAATACACACTGCTGATCTTTTTTCCACTAATTGGTCTTTTGACCAATCACATCAGCTGTGAAAAAGATCTGTTGTGATTGGTGAAAAGGCCAATTAGTGGAAAAAAGATCTGAATAACACAGCCTTACTCATGATGACTGTCAGCTTTGATTGACTATCTGTATGATTTACTAAGTCCTAAATTTAATGATAATTGGATAATTGAGGAGACATTCTGTCTCACTTATACAGGGCCTCACAACTAAGGTCAAATGTAAAACTCCTAATCCATCAGTAGCCAGCAGCATCATTTCAGGAGAAAAAAATGATTTCAACATTTGATGTGGTAGCATCCACGTAGCTCACAATTTGGGACCTAAGTGCTTAACAGCTGCTAAATGTTAGTGGTGGTCACCTGAGGCTTTCCTCTGAGCCTTGTTTGTCAGACCCTAGGAATAGAATACATGCTTTGTTAGATCAGTACAGCTGAAATGAGTACTTGTCAATCACAGGGCTGCAGCTACAGTACCAAGCCCAATGTAATCGTGTCTGAACCCTCCCTGTCTAAAAGGAGTTGACGGACAGCAGAGTATAGCTAGAGAAAGAGATGACCCAGGTCGTGAAAGTCTGGCTAGTATTATGATTTCTCAGTCCCACAGGAACCACTATTGATGATCAGTTGTCTGTCATTGTGGTAATACTACAATGTCATCCTAAGCAAGTTTGTGCTAAGTAATTGTTCACCATGACAATTGTACTTTTACAATATTTATATCTTATTAAGAGGTGCAATTAGTTACATTTATTTTAGTTGCAGTAGTATAGATTAGCCAAATCAGTTTTGAATTGATGGATGTTGTTTATGGTCCAAGTTCAAGCACAACTCAAAGAGAGTTCAGTCTCCTTAGCCCAGCGCTGTATGTTAGAGGAAGGGAACGACAGTTCCGCAGTGAAGCAGACCTCTCTGCCCTTTTTCTCTGCTGTGACTCCGTCTCTTCTTCCCTCATAAAAATTCCTGCAGGCGCTGGGAGGCGGCGGAGCGGGCGGAGCAGTTTGCTTTTTGCCTCCCGGTCGGAAAGGAAACTTTCATCACTGGCTGATTTATGGGTCGTTGGGTCCCCCTGAGATTAGAAAGTCTTTTTGAATACTCCTCACCCCCTCCATAAAAATAAACACTGTTTTTGTATTTCTCCAGTGTTAAAGGGGACTAGGGGTGGGGGTGTGGAGTGGGGACTGGTCCCTTCTCATGTGCTGCTGAGAGCTCTCTGGACTATACGACAACAAAAACAACAGGCCATACTGCACCACTGCTATGGAAGGACAGAGCCCTGTAGCCAGGCCAAGCTGCTCCACTGCTATGGAAGGACAGAGCCCTGTAGCCAGGCCAAGCTGCTCCACTGCTATGGAAGGACAGAGCCCTGTAGCCAGGCCAAGCTGCTCCACTGCTATGGAAGGACAGAGCCCTGTAGCCAGGCCAAGCTGCTCCACTGCTATGGAAGGACAGAGCCCTGTAGCCAGGCCAAGCTGCTCCACTGCTATGGAAGGACAGAGCCCTGTAGCCAGGCCAAGCTGCTCCACTGCTATGGAAGGACAGAGCCCTGTAGCCAGGCCAAGCTGCTCCACTGCTATGGAAGGACAGAGCCCTGTAGCCAGGCCAAGCTGCTCCACTGCTATGGAAGGACAGAGCCCTGTAGCCAGGCCAAGCTGCTCCACTGCTATGGAAGGACAGCTATGGAAGGACAGAGCCCTGTAGCCAGGCCAAGCTGCTCCACTGCTATGGAAGGACAGAGCCCTGTAGCCAGGCCAAGCTGCTCCACTGCTATGGAAGGACAGAGCCCTGTAGCCAGGCCAAGCTGCTCCACTGCTATGGAAGGACAGAGCCCTGTAGCCAGGCCAAGCTGCTCCACTGCTATGGAAGGACAGAGCCCTGCTAGCCAGGCCAAGCTGCTCCACTGCTATGGAAGGACAGAGCCCTGTAGCCAGGCCAAGCTGCTCCACTGCTATGGAAGGACAGAGCCCTGTAGCCAGGCCAAGCTGCTCCACTGCTACGGAAGGACAGAGCCCTGTAGCCAGGCCAAGCTGCTCCACTGCTACGGAAGGACAGAGCCCTACGGAAGGACAGCCAGGCCAAGCTGCTCCACTGCTACGGAAGGACAGAGCCCTGCTCCAGCCAGGCCAAGCTGCTCCACTGCTACGGAAGGACAGAGCCCTGTAGCCAGGCCAAGCTGCTCCACTGCTACGGAAGGACCGAGCCCTGTAGCCAGGCCAAGCTGCTCCCGAGCCCTGCTGCTCCACTGCTACGGAAGGACCGAGCCCTGTAGCCAGGCCAAGCTGCTCCACTGCTACGGAAGGACAGAGCCCTGTAGCCAGGCCAAGCTGCTCCACTGCTACGGAAGGACAGAGCCCTGTAGCCAGGCCAAGCTGCTCCACTGGTACGGAAGGACAGAGCCCTGTAGCCAGGCCAAGCTGCTCCACTGCTACGGAAGGAAAGAGCCCTGTAGCCAGGCCAAGACTACCACAGCTCTAGCAAAACGGTTGGCTCATTGGCTAAGCTGTAGCAGCCAATGCTATCACTCTGTTTGCTGCATTGCCGTTTTCCTTTTGTGCACCGTTGTTGCTGTTGTCTATTTGTTGCTTGATCCTCCTCTGCTCCTAATCCAAAACAGAGGAGATCGTCTTCAGCTGGGGGTCTTATTCTCACCCAACAAATATGCTATTAATATCTTGAGTTTCTGGCTGTGCGAATAGTTTCCAGGGTGTGCTCTGGCTAACCAGTCAAATGTCAGTTGGAGTTGAGGGATCCAGTATGGACATCCGACATGTGCTTGTTAAAGAGTGCTGCACTCAGGGTCACCTAGGACTTGCTGAGGTGGAGTCAGGTCACACTGACATGGCGCCTCCTGGCAGGAGACAGTTCTGTTTTAATGATCATTAACTCTTATGGGCTCCTCTCCCTCCATAGCTGTCCCTTGATGTCTCCTAATGGATCAGTGGGAGGGGAGCACCAAGGAAGCTGGGGTGCTGCCTGGGGATGTTGTACTAGTAACATCTGCATTGAAATATGATTGACTGCTATGCTACACCTTCCCTCGGGCACAGTAATGCTCCTTGTTGTTACCATGGACTGGTAATGAAGTGACTAAAAATAGATTTTTGATGCAAAACTGAAAGTAGATGTGTACATAGTTTGCATACATCTTGGATCAAGCATGTATTATAGTCCCAATGGGCCTTAAGCAGGGGTTCCCACCCAGGTTTACTAGGACCACTGGGGGTACTTGAGAATACTCATGAGACCATAGGTCTACTGGTAAAAAATACACATGAGGGGTACTACTGGAAGAGTAAAATACAGTAGCAGGAAGAGGTTGGAACCACTGGCCAGGTTGATATTTGGCTGCCCTGTGCTTTGAAAGTCAGGTGAGCTGTAGAAGGCCTTGGCCTGCTGTAGGACAGATGATGTTAGAGATTCTAACCATCTAGAGCAGTCCTTCCTGTTCTCCAGTCACTGGGATGCCTTCTGAATGTATGTTCACATTCATGACAGCTTGTCTGTTTGTCCAGGGCCCAGACCATATGTTTTTACTCCAAAACAACTCTGTTCTCCTCAGGCCCGCTGGTTCTGGGACGCTTACTTCAGCTCCATGAAGGCCATCGGTATGACAGTGCTTCAGATCATCAATGACCGCATCTACCCCTATGCTGCCCGCACCTACGAACAGTGGAACACCCCCCCTGTGGTGGTGAGTAATCTTCTAGTTGCTAGGTCTTTAAAGAGTGGAAAGATGTGTTTTTTTTAGGCTAGATGTGTTTTAACATGATTGGATACCTCAGTCTTCCATTGGAGCCTGCTATAATCTATGCCCCTCTAGCCTACACCACTAATAATGTTATTGTTTTTTACTGCGGTTAACCACTGAATCTTCTTAGACATACGAGTCATATTTATGGGGGTGCAGTCTGCAGTGTCTGGTATTGATGTGTGACCTGACACTACTGTGCTGGCCTCTCAAAACAGAAAAACACAGTGACTGACTCCCTCAGTGACAGATATGAGACAGTTTTCCCAGGTAAGTCTTTCCCAGTGTATCGGCTGGGTGGCAGGCCAGCTTCCTCTTTATAGGTCTCTTTCTCCACACATGTAGTCTAGTGGTCTTTGGCTGCTTGGTAAACACCCAGTACTGCTGAAACAGCCAGTGTGTTTGTGTCAGCAGTTCTGCACTGGGAGGATGCCTCCAGTGCGGTGAAAAATACATGCCTTAGTGTTTGAGTCATTGTGTGTGTGTGTGTGTGTGAGAGAACACTGTTTAAGGAGTGTGTGTGTGTGTAAGTAACCTCTGTGGTTGCGGGAGTGTGGGGATGCAGACAGCTTGGCTCAGCTATCACCTCTCAGGGGCTGTTAATCAGCCCAGCCTGATCTGCTGCAGTCTCCAAAGACATCACATGCAGCTCCGCCCTCCTGTCTGTCTGTCTGTCTGTCTGTTTGTCTGTCAAGGGGGGGGGCCCATGTTCCTCCTCTTATTGGACAGCCCTACGCAGTCCTACCAATGGTTTGTGATATGTGAGCCAGTCAGGTTATGTTGGTCTGAACAAGTCAGCTGACTCTGACTGAAGGTATGTTTACAACACTTGGCTTCTCTGAGTAATTCAAAGCTCTTCAAGACTAATTACTTTCTACTCTAGCCAACTGCTCAATCACAGCTAGTATTGCCTTTTTTTTGGAGTGGGTAGCTGGTTAATCAACAGTTACACTTGACATTACCCACCTCTCTCTGTCAGAAACTCCTGTCTGCCTTTTTTCCCAACCAATCGTCATTTAGTTGTGCTGTCTCAGCCCCTGCTCACAAGAGGTGAATTGTGCAGGGCCACAGACCTGTTACCGTTCCAATGCTAGAGAAGTGCTATCTCTACGTATTCAGTGGAAACACGTCGAGCAGAATTGGAACGGGACACTAAATAAATCAAGCAGTTGTTTTTTCTCTGCTGTTCTGTATCCTTCGTTCGGGGTCATAATTGAAAGCACATTTCACAGGCTCTCTGCTAGTAGCAGTGCCTTTAGAAGGGTTTTCAGGCCAGGGAGGGACAGACGGGATGCTTTTTGTTCGGCCGTGGGCATAGATGTAAGATACGAAACGAGTAATCCATGGTAGTCACCTGTTCAGCCTCTGAAAGGTGGCTGAAGGTTAGGAGACTTGGTACCCTAGGGAGCTTTCATATCAGATTGGTTTGGACTGTTTTCTTCTTCTTCTGAGCTCTGGTGTGTTTTCTCCCTTAGTTTGGAATGGTGTGAACACACTATTCACAATTGGGTGCACACTAAACAATGCACCATGGTTTGCTAAAAAGGGTGGTGTCGGTCCAATTAATTACACCTTTCATAGTAATGTGTATTCATGGAAGATGGCAACTGATTATTTCTTAAGCTTGACCTTGACCATTAGGGGACATCTAACATTTGAATTTAGGCTAAGTCGGGGCTTGTTCAGTGGTTTAAATGGGCCAAGAAACCTGGCCAGACGATTCCTTCACTGGTAGAGCGCAGACAAAGCCTGCACTGTGATTGTGCTCATATCAGGCCTCTTGAAGATGTGATGGCTGCACGATCTCTACTTCTCCATTAATCCCTGGTAGGCAATCATCACAAACCACACAAATCAAAGGCCCCCGGCTGGCTAGATGGACCTGCCTCCAGTCATCACTGGAGCTGCTGCTATTTCCACATTGCCATGGAAAATAATTTGCTATTATGGAGAAAACACTGTTTGTCAAACACTTAAATGCCATGTTTTTCTCTATGTTTACAATGATTTGCGTCAGTCTACTTTTCCTAACACCACCACAATAATGTGTAGCCTAAATCACCCAAATGGCTGCATCATCCCGTTTTTGTGTAAATTGATCATTGTAAGCAGTGAACTCAATTTAACTGGGCTCATTAACATTGGAGAAGTGGCTGTCTTTCTTTCATCTTGTTTATGTCATCTGACAAATGACTTAAGTTGTCCTTTTCCTCTTCTCTTCATCTCACCACTAATGTGTCACCGTGTTAGTTTAATTATTTCCCCCTCTGCTTGTATGTCAATGTCACACCACCCCAGAGAAGTTTCCGTTTGCTAGTAAAGTTGAGTGTTTTATTTTTATTGGTGAGTACTGACTGATGTAGGGTATATGAGGTGACCATGTTTATGGTGACAGACATGGTGGACGCCGTTGGAAGAGCCACAGAAACACCAGTCTGTCTGTGGTCACCTGTCTGCAGCAGAACAGAGAAGCACTTCAAGAAGCCCACACTTTTATTTCAAATCTCCAATCCTTCCCTATGAGGTTAGCACATGTCTCTAGTGGAGGTCTGGAGGCATTGGGGGCCTTTGGTACAGTTGATTAAGTCAGCTGCAACCTCCTTTATTTGAAAATGCTACTGTTGTAGTGTTTGACAGTTAATTAAGGGTTAAAACCACATCATCCAGTCAACATAGTGCTCCTGCTAGCAGGGAACGGTAGCGTTGACGTTGACCCTGTAGATGAGAGAACCTGCATTGTAGAGCACTTTAAGCTGCTGCAGTGAGTCTCCTGTGTCACATGTTGACATTGTTACTCTTGTATAATCGCATTACTCAAAATGTCAGTTGTTGTCTATATGTTAGTTCAGAGGTCTGGATTGAGTGTCTCATTGTCCCATTGTGTGTATATATATATTATGTCTCCTTGTGTGTGTCACTGCATCATAGGCTCTCTGCACTGCCAGTATTTCCTTTAACAGCGTCACTTGATCTAGGCTAGGGTCTGCATCTTCCAGAGTTAACGGGCCATTTTAAGACGGGGCCAGGAAGAGGAGCCAAGTCCCACACTGGCAGTAGACAGTCGCCGACACCGTCGCCTGCATCCCCCTGCCTCCCCCCTCTTTCTCTCTCTCTCTCCCCTGCCTCCCCCCTCTCTCTCTCTCCCCACTAAAACTCATCTGGACCTCTGCTGCATGGAGCTCACCAGAGCTTCATGACAAGACGTCACTTATAATATCCCAAAGCAGCAGTGTAGAAACAGCAGGAGAGGCCAAGACTGCCAAGTCATAGTGTTTGGACTCAACTTACACATGTACCTGAGATGAGGGTGGAGCCCTTTGTCTCTGTATTACACACTCTCTAAGCTGTGCTCCTGAACCAGCTCCGCTACCACTCCTTTCTTAGTGTGCTTGGCATTCCAGACTACTTCACGCTGGGTGCTTGGCATTCCTGGTTGTGAGTCTATTAATCTTTCAAATTAATTAATAGATTATTTCTGTTCCCTAGTAAAGCCATTGTATGGCAATCACTGCAGGTGACTTCACTACTGAATCAAGCAATGGAATGGCAGCTTAAATCACGATGGAAAACATGTCACAGGCCAGGATGGCAGACAGATGAAGGCATACGTCTGCATTGTAGGAGAGTGTGACTAACCTTTTTGGTCTCTTGTCCTCTGTAGAAGTGGTTGAGTGTGAACAGCCCCCTGTTCCTGCCTCTCATCCCACCGAGGTCCCCAGGGTTCACTGCTGTGGTGCTGACCTACGACCGCATCGAGAGCCTCTTCCGGGTCATCACTGAGATCTCCAAGGTTCCCAGCCTGGCCAAGCTACTGGTGGTGTGGAACAACCAGAACAAGAGTCCCCCTGAAGGTGAGCCTGAGGCTTGTATTCATTAGCACACACCGTAGCGTAACATTTTGCAAAAATTCTTGAGGGGCTGAAACTAAAATAAGTTTCTTATTGGACAGGTTCAGGTAGTCCCTCTCCATTTTGGTAGATGTTCTTCTGTTTGGTTCCTCATGAATACACCTCTGATTCTGACCCTCCCTTCCCCATATTGTTCATTAAACTCATTATTGATTCAAATATTACCCTTAAACAAGCACACCAGCAATAGGAGTTTTCATGAGTTAACCTTTTCAGTGACAACGAAGATGCTTTGTTGGATATTCAAAGATGGGATATTAGTGTTCTGTCAGATTGCCTTACTTCATAGCTACCATAGAATCCCCAAAAATGTTCTCTCTGTTTAGAGATTGACTAAAGTTGGCAGATCGATACACACGAGGAATGGGAAAGTGGCTGAACACTCCATGTTAACTGCCAACTTGATGTGAGAAGAAATGGTTATTTCACCATGCCATGGTTTAATACACAAAATGGAGCTCTTGATGTGTACCAGATGAGTGATAACAGCTTCAGCAGCCAAGACCCGTCTCTCTATAAGTTTAGACCCTGAAAAGCATGACATGCTTGAGGCTGGAGCCAAACCTCTCTCTGGATTTTCTTCGTGTTGAGAATCAGGAAACTGGAGCAGCTCCGTGGCATGTTGCTGCCGGTCGGACAGAAAAACATCCTCCTACCCACCCCCCTCGGTGCTGCAGCAGCCACCTCATTCTAACCTTCCGATGTCAACAGGTCTCCTCGGTACTGGCAAGCCAGACGACGTAGAGGCCTTTCATTCATGTTGATATACTGTCCACTACAGACACTCCATCAAACAGTGTGCAGTGTTCTGCTAGTGCTGCCTGTCTGTCCTCCTGCCACAGCCCTCATTTAGAGCCCATTAGAGATGTTTCAGAGTAAGCTGATATTAGTCATTATTTATTGTGGCTTTCGCTCTAATGATTCCTCTTAACAAGGCGATTTAGGTATGCGGCTGTTTATGGCGCCCCTTAACACTGACAGCTCAGGGAACGACAGGGAATGAAATCTATCCTCTGCAGTTGTGTAATGAAGCAGCGGGCCACTTTGAAGCTCACTCTAATGGCCCAGTGTAGCCTTTGATTAGAGGCGTCAGTGGAGCCTGGCCAGAGCTTTGTGACCCATTAGAATTAACAAGGGGCCGTTCATGGGTCAACTCAGGGTCTCTGCTTGGGTTGAGGACGGATTTCCTCATCCTCACAAGGACTGATTGTGCTTTTCACATGCACAGAGATTGTACTGTGTTTGGTTGTCATGATTAACTTCATAGTTTATTTGTTCACTCATACAATCTTAGCATTATGACCTGAAGAAACCTGTTTTTCACTTTGGTCAAAGACCGTTATGGAGCTGCAGAGCATGGAGACAGAGGTAACTACAGGACAGATGGGGATTGCAGCAGGATTCTGTTTTTCTGTAGTGGAGAGGATCTCCTGGTTAGCCCAGGAGAAAGTCCGAAAATGAGAAGCAAAGTAGATGGGCTTCCAGCAGCCAGAAGATGTTTCAGTTTGTGTGTTCAAACCAATAGCAAAAGAAAATGCCAGGCTCAATCAGAGCTAAGCTAATAACCTTTGTTTTGGAGATTTCTCCCTGCACTGCACTCATCTCCCAGCTCATCTTTGGAAAATAGAGGGGGACAGAGAGAGAGAGAAGAAAGCCCTTGAATATATCACAGCAGTTCTCCCGTTGACAGTTTAGTGTGGAGACGTTCAGAGCTCGTCGGTTCAGAGCTCGTCGGTGGGAGCGCTGTCTGCTTGTCAGGCCCCAGTTAGAGCCTTAATGGGGTGACACATTCTGTGCCATCTGTCTGACTGCTCCGTGCCATGGACACTTCCCAAGCTCACTAAACACTACTTTAAAAAAAGCTAACTTTGTTGCTCTGCCTTGAGAGGAATCTTGGTGGGGGCAGGCTTGCACATGATTCAAGTTGGCGTTGCGATTCGAGTCAGTGATTGTAGTTTTACTGCTAGCGTACTTTTCCACTAGGATTGCCATTTTGAAACGTCTCCCTTGATGGCAACCCAACTCCACTCCTCTCCAACTGAAGTCTAGATGTTAGTTTGACCTAGAAGACTAGGAGTCTGGTTTGATGTCTTAGGTGTAGGTGGGTGATGCAATATATACTGTCAGATTTGTAATGTGTGGAAGTAGTTTTCAGTTTGCTTAATGTCTTGCAGCTTCTCAAGTAGCACAAAATGCTAACTGACCCGTTTGCCAAGGCCACCATTGCATTGATAGAATGGATTTTCTCTGACCTGTCTGTATTGTAGTCTTATCACTCATATTCCCTTGGTCTCTGTCCCTCGGTTAGATTCTTTATGGCCGAAAATTGCCGCGCCTCTCAAGGTGGTGCGCACCAAAGAGAACAAGCTCAGCAACCGCTTCTTCCCCTACGACGAGATCGAGACTGAGGCCGTGCTGGCCATCGATGATGACATCATCATGCTGACGTCTGATGAACTACAGTTTGGCTACGAGGTGAGAGAGAGGATGCCCTGTATCACGCCTGGGAGATGTCACCCCAAATGTTTGACCTTGGGCTTAGTGCATTCATACTGGCAGGTAAACACAGGCCACTTAGAGCTGACCCCAGAGTTTAAACTCATCCAGGGAGCTTAAGTCAGCCTCCAGTAAGGCTATATGTGAGGCGGGTGCTGGAGATATGTTTGATGTGTGACATATGGTGACAGGCCAGAGCTGATGCTGTCCATGCCTACAGCCCAGTTTGGCACTCACCTGAAGGCATTTAGGACCTATTGAGACAATTGAGGACAATTTGAGGATAATGACATGAAATGAGAGGCAGGCTGCTGTGGGGAAGGAAGACTGTCTGGCTCTACTGCCTCTCGCTGGGTCCAATAGCGGGACAGGCTGCTGGGCTCCGGTATCCAGTCTCCACACACGTCTCTGCCCATCACAGAGAGGGCCTGAAGCTTTCATCTCTTTAACGTGAACTTTGGGGCTCAAAGTATCTCCGTGATGGCGGTCATCTAGCACTACCTTGAAGAAGGTGAAAGGAGGCTACTTGGAATGTTTTTAGTGTTGCCTAATTCCATTAACTTGGAACTTTCCCCAAATTCCTGGAAAAGCTGTAATTTGTGTGTAACCGTCTCTTTCCCCGCCATGTCCCTCAGGTGTGGAGGGAGTTCCCAGACCGGTTGGTGGGGTACCCGGGTCGGCTCCACCTGTGGGACCACGAGATGGGGAAGTGGAAGTACGAGTCCGAGTGGACCAACGAGGTGTCCATGGTTCTGACTGGAGCAGCCTTCTACCACAAGGTTAGCCTCAGACAGAAGCCCCTCCTCCCCCTGTCCCCCTGCCAGGCCCAGTATGGGGAGGGGGCAGGGTTAGGATGGAAGAGTCATAGGTGAGGTTAGGTTATCTGTCTCACTGTCAACCAAAAACTATCCTTTTGATTCAAAGCAAATACTTCTGAGGTTAGACTCATTTATCATGTCACCAGTGAGTAGGATGACAAATGTATTTCAGTATTTATATCTGCTTGTAGTTTCCACTGCTTCCTGATTTTGATGTTGAGTAACACTGGCTCTTTCCTTTCCAGTACTTTAACTACCTGTACACTTACAAGATGCCAGGAGACATCAAGAACTGGGTGGATGCTCATATGAACTGTGAGGATATTGCCATCAACTTCCTGGTGGCCAACATCACTGGCAAAGCCCCCATAAAGGTACAGAACCGTGCACAACGTTGTCCCACCATCTGAACACAACAGTCCTACCCAACCCATTATGCTGACATTAGGTCCTTAGGAGGTCAAATTCAACATTGTATGTTCACCAGAGCCATGGCTTGCATCCCAAATTGCATTTTATTCCCTATAATGGTGCACTACTTTTGACCAGAGCCCTATGGGCCCTGGTCCAAATGAGTGAACTTCCTAGTCAATGGGGTGGCATTTGGGACGGAGCTATGTTAATATCTCATTAGGAGCAGTACTACAACATGCACCACATATTAGGAAGCTGAAGGCTATAACTCCAATTCCACAGAGGTGGAAAAGTCCCAGAATGCAGAAATATTTGTTTCTTCCAGTCCTGTCCTGCCAGAGGCTCTGTCTCTGATCAGTTCTCACCCCTCTGTGCCCCCTGATACCTCCCCAACGCAGTGACTGTCCAGGTGCAGAGACCGCCCCTAAAGCCCAACCTTAACCCCTCTTACCTGTGTGTCACTGACTGCCACTCCTCCGACTATGTTTTCCTAAGCTCACCAGGGCTCACTCACCCCACCATCAATGCCTGCAGTAGGCTAGCCCCCCACCCCTCCCCGCACGTCCTCCTCAGCACTGATCTGCAGTCTGGAGTAAGACAGACTGGTGGGGTGGGTAAGACGGAGGAAGGCCATACATCACCCCTTTAATGAGCATACAGCTGTTTCTCCTCGGTATGCAAGCAGCATGCCGTGGCCTTTTAATGACCACTCAGGTATACAGCAGCACAACATCCTCCCTCAGCGCAACAGCCCTCAATCACACTCTGCTGCAACAACCACTGCTGGACCTGCTGTCACAACTAGCAAGACTTCATCTAATGGGTTTATCACATTCTAGAGAACTGTAACTTAAAGGGATATTTCAGGATTTGGGCAATGAAGTCCTTAATCTACTTCCCCAGAGTCAGATGAACGAATGGATACCATTTTTATGTCTCTGTCTCCGGTATGAAGGAAGTTGGAGGTAGTTTTGCAAGCCAATGCTAACTAGAATTAGCACAATGATTGTAATGCTATGGTATTTACTAGCATGCTAGCAATTGCACTAAAGCTAGTTAGCAACATCCTTCAAGCTGCATGCAGAGACATACAAACGGTATCCACGGGTTCATCTGGAGAAATAGATAAAGGGCTTCATTGCCCAAGTCCCAAAGTATCCCTTTAAACAGTACTGTGACGGTATTAGACTTGTCTCATCAGCACAGGGATTTGATCTCACCACACAGTCGATTCTGTACTGTATGTTTCTTAGTTGTGCAGCAATGGTAGATTTGTAAAGCTCAATGTCCTGGTTCCATTTAGGTGACCCCAAGGAAGAAGTTCAAGTGTCCTGAGTGCACAGCCATTGACGGTCTGTCCCTGGACCAGACACACATGGTAGAGAGGTACGTCCTGCACTGAGCATGCTCATCGCCTAGCAACTCTAGAAATGGTGTGTATATGCCAAATCAATATTCATAGAGGTAGTAGTGGACATACAATATCTGGACGTGTTTTTTTTTTCCTGTGATTGATTGCCTCAATGTTAACGGCGGTAACTTCTGTACACTTCCCCAGATCGGAGTGCATCAACAAGTTTGCGTCTGTCTTCGGCACCATGCCCCTGAAGGTAGTGGAACACCGTGCAGACCCAGTCCTCTACAAGGACGACTTCCCAGAGAAGCTCAAGAGTTTCCCCAACATTGGCAGTCTCTGACCAGACAGGGCTGTGGCCCAGCAACCCCCAGACACCCATACATACCCAGCATCTTCTAGTTCAGGGGAGACATAGAAGAGTTTCTCTGTCCATATAGAACTATCTGGAAGGTTGTTGTTGTTCTCTGTAGGGTGGTGTGGGGTTGGGAGCCTGTATTGTTCCCTTTCCTAAATACTGGTTTGAATTGGAAGTGGTGAGAGATGAGGTGTGTGTGCGCTCATTGGTTGGCTGGACAGAATCCACTGTGCGACTGAGAGATGACAAGTCTGTGTATGTCCGCTGCTGTATTCAAACCAGAGGCCCCGTGGGCTCTTTGGCTGATCTGGGGTCAGTGTATATAAATCACACCGGTGCTACATTTTAATGTAGCATGGTGAGTCAGGACTGCTGTCTGCCAAGCACAGGGTGAGCAATTGTGTAATATGCTGAACACCCGTATTTGTTTTGTAAATGATAAATAATGAGACAAGGTAGTTTAAGAGGGTGCTTCTCGTCTAGAGTCATTTCATGGCATGAGCTATTTTTATTTGTTTAGTGTGAACACTGCAGAGGTGTATGGTCAGCTTTCTGATATATCGCAAATAATATGTACACTATATATTTACTGCCAATTGTTCTACTGCTAAACACCTTTCAAAAGAATGACCAGTATCTGGACACTTGAATTACCTTTTTTAAAGTGTTGTGCTGCATGATGAACTATTGCAGTAACATCTAGTCTGGTATAGTAGGGAAGACACTGTAATTGATTCGGTGACATTGGACTGTCTGCTTCATGGAGATGTAGGCACCAGGTTGTACAACTCCCCAATTTTGATGTCTCTTTTTGTTTTATCTTTCTGTTAGTCCGTGTAGGCTTGCTCATCTCTCTAAAGGAATGTCCTAAGCATTTCAAGTTTTTTTTTTTTTACTTGTGTAAGGATTGTTTGTGATAAATGTGTCCCAAAATATATATAAATATAACTTAGTGAAGAAATACATGCTAAATAAAGACGTTTTTCATTGGCCTGGGATTAAAGAAAGGAACAATGGTGCTGCCGGACTCCAAGGTGAATGAATTGAGGAGCAAACTGAAGTGAAGAGGAAATTCAGCTACTGGAGAACAGAGGGAGTTGATAAAAGTGCTTGAAAAAAATGTAATTGGAAGTGTTCTAGATAATAATAATAATAATAATAATATATGCCATTTAGCAGACGCTTTTATCCAAAGCGACTTACAGTCATGTGTAGATGTGGATGACGATGTTGTATGCATGTTTATTGGAGTGGTTTTCTCATGCACAGTCACCAGTAGCAAGCCTCTGTGTCAGTCACGCTCTCTGTCCTCATTTTGATTCGGTGAAAGCCCATGTCTGACCAGGGCTGTTGTGACAGCCAGGCCGTGTGCAGCACCACTGTTTAGCCTCGCCTGTCACCTGTTAATATACGCTCCCTAATCCACCCTGTACAATGTCAGCAGTTCAAAGGAACGCTGTTAGTATTTTTGTCGACTGTGTGACATTCTTGCAGGTTGTGCGATCTCATTTCATCCCTCATGTCTGAAATACTGAGGGATTTTAGGCTGTCACTGCCACTGATGCAATCATGGTACATATGAGGTAGATGATATGTAAATGCAAGAAGATGGATGTGTTTCTTTTTTTACACTAGATTTTTATTGAAGGCCCTCCCACCCCTCCATCCTAATTATATAGACATCAGTAAAAACAACACCAGAATCTCAAAAATCTCCACACACGTTATTACGTGTGTTGTCCATTGCTGCAGGACATTGTGAAAACTGCTACTCTTAATGAATCCTCTGAGAGTCTTGCCATCCTAAAAACATCCCCAGTCTTTAAATGTAGGACGTTTCCGTGAGAGTAGGAATCGTTCTGCAGTAGCATCATTCCCACCACACAACAGCATAGAAAGATTGTCAAATATTGAGCGCCGACCTCTTTGACTAAATGTGTTTTGTTTGTTTAAAGGTCTAATGCAGCCTTTCTAATTGCAATGTAGAATTATTTCAGGGTAACAGTAAAGTACCTTACTGTGATTTCAATTAAAATGGTCAAAAAGAAGCAAAAATAACTTTTTAGCAAAGAGCAATTTCTCAAGCAAGAATTTTGCTCGACTGTCTGGGAATGGTCTGAATGGGGAGGGGAGAACTGAACACCAGCTGTTATTGGCAGAGCAGGTTGTAACTCTGGTGTTGACACCAGGCAGACCAAAACTCCATCCCACCATTTTCACCATTTCACAGTATTATTACAACCTCATAGTGTGGAATATATAAAAGCAGGAAAATCACGTTTTGGAGTGCATTGGACCTTTAAATAATTGGCGGGAACTATATGAAATTACTAATGACAATTGAAGCTCCACTTCAGTTATCCATTTAAAAAAATTGTAGTTGATGCGGTTTTGTGTGTGTGTGTGTGTGTTTCTTAAATAAGTGTGATGAACAGTTTTGCTCTCAATGCTTGTAAAACAATTTTCAAAAATATTATGTAAGTGCAATAACTTACTGTACTATAGTAACTCACACAAAATATATAGGAGAACATGAACACAAGTAAAAGTATACCATCATTATTAAAAAGCCGTACAATATAGCTTAAAGCCACAAAAAGCTTTCAAAATACTTGGAAACTCAACAAACCAAGAACACCCACCCCCTTCAGAAGGATCACTCAAAAACCAACCTACAAGTATCTCACAAAGATAAAGCAATACTTTACATCAAATTAGTAACATTTCAAGAGTCTTTGTAGATTACTGTAAATCAGTCCAATTTACATTAAAACATATTTTTTTTACATGCACACACAACACACAGTTTTATATTATAATAAGTATTTACTTATTTTTATTGCCCTGCTTCAGTAGTATTAGAAATGATAGGGGTGGTGTGAAAGGTGACATCATCACGGAGGGACAGACTGGGACCCCTGCAGGCTACAACAGAATGAGCTGATATACAAGCTTTTTTGCAACTACTTAAATTCTGCATATCTGATCAGTTAAGGCCCAAAGGCAAGCTGTGCCTCGATTAGGGTAGATGAGAAAGAGAATATTTACATATTAACCTGTGATTCATCCAAGAATGCTTCATATGGGCTTCTACGTTTCTGCAGTCTTTAACACTGAGCTTTCGGTTTTGTCCTTCTCAATCCATAGAGAACTGCAGATAACAGAACATGTCTATAAATAAAGAACTTAAAACGTTTTCAAAAACATGTCGAAAAAGGTAAACAAATCAACTGTGTCGACCTGAGCTTCATGTGTGTTTGAGCTCTGAGAAGCACCCAACCCAGCACTGTAAACCCTACAAGCCCTAGTCAGAGACAGCTATAGGCCAACCTGAAGCACAGGGCCACTGGCGGATCTGTCTGTTCTGTCACACAATCCCAGAAAGAATCCCTGTCCACAGATGTCCCCGTGTTAATTAAAAAGGCTGCAGCCTGGCTGTGCGGCTGTGTATGGCCGTAGTGCCGGAGGGGCAGGCATTCGGCCAGAGGAGCGAGAGGGAGAGCCCTAGTGCAGTGTGGGGGCTTCTTTGAAAATGGAGCCATGACAGCTGAGGAGAAGCATGTGCAAGGCATGTTTGTTTTGCATTTATCCCCAGAGCGCAGCTGTGTGCACTGTTCTTTTCCCAGAACACCGGAACGCCGTGGCCCGTTCGCACTCCCAGCAACCCCTTAGAGCGGCCTATGAAAGCACAGGGGCCCCATCTCCAAATCTCAGAAGAGCACCTCCAAACACAGAGACAAGCCATGTTGTCAGCAGTATGTTCATGCATCAGGCTTGAACTGCCATGTATAACTGGATCCAATCTGAGTCGTCATTTGGAAAGGGTTTCTGACCCATTATTTGTAGATGCTGACAGTTCATCCTAGATCATACATACCACAATATCCTAGCAGAGCTACATAGTGTAGATACTGACAGTTCATCCTGGATCGTACATACCACAATATCCTAGTAGAGCTACCTAGTGTAGATGCTGACAGTTCATCCTGGATTGTACATACCACAATATCCTAGTAGAGCTACCTAGTGTAGATACTGACGGTTCATCCTGGATCGTACATACCACAATATCCTAGTAGAGCTACCGTGTGAAAGGGGAAATAATGAGGCTTGTGTTAGGGAATTAGAGATGGATTCTACACTTAAGGTGCATGGGGTATCATATTTGGCTTCAAATCTATGAGACCTTTTGTTTTGACTTGATCCAAATGGGAACCTTGGGGAAAACAGAAAGCTCATAATGCATAAGATGATGGAACACGTCTACTATTGCTGTCACCTCCGCAAATCGTGACATGGAGCCATTGAAAGCACGGAATACAGTTTGCCCCCCCACATTGTTCCATGTCCACACTGAGGTGCAGGGACTGGGGATCCGGTTGTTCCCTGGGGGGGCTATAAGGGGTGGGACAGGGGGATCTGTTTGTTGCCAGGGACGGGGGGACTATAGGGGGGGGGGTGATCTGTTTGTTGCCGGGGGGCTGTAATCGGATCCTCATCCTGGCATGCTGGTGTTTTTTCTTGAAATGGTCCTGCTCAGACCCCATGCCAAAGAGTTAATGAAGCCAGGCTCAAAATTCAGCCTGCTCAACTCAAGTCGTCATGCTAAAGCTGTCAGGAGGACAGCTGACCGCGGAGAATGAGGAATTTCTAACAACATACCTCTACTGTCATTGGTAAAGTGATCATGTTGATGCAAACATGGAAGTAAGGTCTTTCAGAGCTCTGCTAGAGTGCTATCCAGTCTTTATGACAGCCTGCTACACTGACACCTCTCTCATGGGATGCAGCCTCTCCACATTCTTTACACACCATCAGGAAATTCAGCATTGAACTTACATGTGTCTCTAACAGCGAAAGGCCATACATACATTGCATCTGGGACTAAGAGATGCATAAGAGCACATTGGTTTTGGAACAGAGTGGAGCTGCTAAGTGCCTACTGACGGCTCTCTCCAAGAGGAAAATAAACCGTGAGTGAGAGATGGAATAAAGTTGTGCAGTACACGTTCCCCCAAGTCCATCATGACCTGTAGCCAATTCACAGCCCTCCTCTGCCTCAACAAACGGTTTCACAGGGATTCACTTCACAAGTCTTCTCCAAGTGGAAAGAGACCTGGGGTTCCCAGTATAAACTGACTGACGGCTTATTTTGTGTGGAGAGAAAGTAATATGTCTAACAACAGCACCAAAGGTTCTCCATTGAGAATTCCATCCCACTACAGTGAGGCTTTGCATGAAAAGAGATAGTGGTCAACATTGACGGCGTTAGTCACCATTTTATTATCCTCCCTCAAAACTGTCTATATAATCTACACTGCCTCTCTGCTGTTCAAGGCTGCCGCTGGGTGTTATCTCTGGCAATGGGACTGGAGGGCACTTTTCCTGTAACTCCCTAGGTGGAAATGTGAGGTGAGGAAATGCCAAGGGAGGAAATGGCATGTCCACTTTGAATCTCCTCCTGCAAACAGAGCTGAGCCTGTCTGGTGCTCCCAGACCCTGTAGGCCCCAGCAGGCCTGCTGTGCCTCTCTCTCATACTCACACACACCACTTCCTCGTCCCCGTCCCTCTCTGGCTCAGTGACGGCCCATCAGCGGTGCAAGTAGGGCTCTCTGTCTGCCCGCACTTAAACAAACCTGGATTGATATCTGACATTTAAGTGTTGGAAGGCAGCACCAACCTAAAGTATGCTAGTGCTGACCATGCATACCAGAAACAGTAAGCTACCTTTGAAATGGTTGACCTCTTTCCCAAACTGAAGAATATGACTGATTTTATCAGCATTCCTTCAGTTAGTCTGACAGAGATGGATCGGCTTTGGGCTTGACCGTTACCTACACCCCTCTCCTTGAAGTGAAGCTGACCAAAATGACCTTAGGAAACCCAAATGTACACGCAGACCCAAATCAGGCCGAATGTATGTAAATATGTGAATATCAGTTTGCAGTTTATGTGGTTAGTTGCATTCGCACACCGTCTGACAGAAAGGGACAAGGGATTCTGTGACAAAACCAGGATCAAAATGAATAAAGAAATACACACTTAACATTTAAATACCGGAAAACAAGAAAGTATGATAACATCTGAACAGAAAAAGCTGTTGACTCTCACTAGCAGGTGTGTTAGCAGACGCATATCAATATCTGTACAAACAGCATTACCTGTATTAACTGAATAAGTGCCGGGATTGGTTCAAATCTATTCAGCTTTTTTGTCATTTTTGTTGTGTTTTAGTTTATAGCTACTGTATAACCAGCACATTGTTTCCAACAAGCAACCAATTCATTTGTCTCTTTAAGGATAGGTCTGATTCTTGATTTCCTGCCTCTCACCTCATGCTTTAACTACCTGACTGACTGACTGACTGACTGACTGACTGACTGACTGACTGACTGACTGACTGACTGACTGACTGACTGACTGACTGACTGACTGACTGACTGACTGACTGATTGACTGACTGACTGACTGAATGACTTTTGTTCATCTCTGATGTCCACTGGTCTCTCCCATCAGAGACACAAAATAAAGAAGTGCACTGTCCAGATTTGTTAGTCTCTTTTCTCTCCTCTTCAGCAATTTGCTATGGCTTTTATCATCATCATTATTTTAGATTATCAATATTTCTGTTATTTTAGCACAGACTGGCCGCCCTCTCTGCTTTGGCTTGGTTTGGACGTGATGGGGTTCCCAGAGGCCCCTGTCCTGCTGCTGTTGAAGCATCATGTTGCCCAGGAGATGGCTGCACTGTGCTCCTTGGCCTTCATACGCAAGGCGGCGATGCTGGAGGACTTGCGGTCCGGGTCCATGCTGTTCAGATCATACCCGTTGATCCCTGACCCCATGCCAGGACCCCCAAACAGGCTGCCCATGTGTGTCTGTCCCATGTGACCCCCAGGGTTCGGGACGCCCAGGAAGTCAGATACGCCGCTGCCGGAGTGAGGGTGAGGGGTCATACAGGATGTGACTGAGTCACAGGGCACTACACAGCCTGGTACAGGAGACGCTCCACTGCCGCCACCAATCCATGATGGGTTCTGTATCTGAAACGTAGAGAGGGGACAGGGTCACTTTAAATACCAAAACTATGTGGGTGAGTCAGTGCTTCGTTTTTTCAGACACCCTCTGTGGACTGAATATGATTATTGCAGAATGAAGGATGTGTTGTGTGTTTGACATCATGTTTACAAACAAAAGAACCAACCGAGGATACTAATGCAATACAGCACAATTTGTACAATTATTTATTGTCATGTTTTGCTTCTTCAGTAAATTTCATCAGTCTACAACGCTCACCCCCCAAAAAATAGTTAACTTGTGCACCACTTCGCCTCCACTTCTCTTCCTTGGTATTTCGCCCGGCGCGCTCAATGGCCTAAAGATGAGGTAGACCTTTTATGGTAAAACGCTTTGAAGGCTATAAAGATCAAGAAGCCTATGACACCCACCATAGTCTGTCAAATCGACTTGAATAATGAATTAACCTATCAACTCTGTGGAGCAACGTTCACATTATGGTCTACTTGTCCATAGCCTGATATTTGAACGTTGAAAACCCTATTGGAGTGTTGCTGCAGGTACATAAGTTGAAGGGAAAGACATTTCCCTCCTACCTCAGTCCTTCAACACCTTGCCTGGCTGTCTTAGAAATCTCCATGCTTCCTGTCACCCTCCTCCACGGACAGAGAGAGAGAGCTGCGGTGGTCAGGGAGCTGATAGGGATGTGGGAGTGGGGGTGTTTGAGATGGGGGGACGGGGTAGTGGTGCTGGAGGCTCGCATGGAGTGGCCAGATGTGCACAGAGCTGCATTCCACAGTATCACACACACACACCTGCCCTCTGACCCTCTGTGCAGATGAATAATACATGGAGGGGGGGGGGGGTTCTCTGGGTCTATGTGAGGGTGTGTCTGGACTGTCACTGGAGCCAGCCTGACCTCACTCTCTGGGGGGGCAGACAGAGAGAGGAGAGAACAGGAAGGGGAGCTGCCTCATCTGGGCCTGCTGATCTGTGTATCACAGAGAAAGGCCTCCCCCTCAGCTTGAACTGCTCTCTCAAATCCTTTGTCTGTAACACCCAGAGGATGTAAGTAACCCCACTCTCTGCTCCTCCAAGACCTACCTCACCTCTCCACCATGACAGCTGATGGCTAGTGAGCGTTCTGGCACAAATGGTTGCTGTGTTTCACATTGGTGGTGGTTGAGGAGAGTTTCCTCCTTACTATGTAAGCATTCTTTAATTTTTTATTTATTATCATTATTACTTTTTATTATTATTTTTCTCCCCAATTTCGTGGTATCCAATCAGTAGTTACAGTCTTGTCTCATCGCTGCAACTCCCGTACGGACTCGGGAGAGGCGAAGGTCGAGAGCCATGCGTCCTCCAAAACACGATCCAACCAAGCTGCACTGCTTCTTGACACAATGCCCACTTAACCCGGAAGCCAGCCGCACCAAGGTGTCGGAGGAAACACGTACACCTGGTGACCGTGTCAGCGCGCATTGCGCCCGGCCCACCACAGTAGTTGCTAGTGCGTCAGGGGACAAGGACATCCCTGCCGGCCAAACCCTCTACTAACCCGGACGACGCTGGACCAATTGTGCGCCGCCTCATGGGTCTCCCGGTCGGGGCCGGCTGTGACAGAGCCTGGACTTGAATCCAGAATCTCTAGTGGCACAGCCAACACTGCGATGCACTGTCTTAGACCACTGCGCCACTCAGGAGGCCCAAGCATTTTATTTGAGCATTTGAAAAAACGCTATATACAGTAAATAAATTTAATTATTGTATTATTAATTATTATTACCTGTGCATAGTTCTCAGGTCTGGCTAGAAGAGGCAGCTCGTACGCCGTGGAGAAGTGTGTCCTGACCTGCTGCATCTGACCAAAGCGCTCCCTCTTCCTCCATTTGGCTCGGCGATTCTGGAACCACACCTGCTGGGCAAAGGTCAGGACTGAGTCACATAGTCGCATAAGATCCATATATACATATAGTTACATTTTTTAGAGCATAGTTCAAAATTGAAAGAAGAATATAGTCATACATTTTTCCCTGAACATCCAATAGAACTAACATAATGTGTAGGCCTACAGTATCATTTACAAAGCACATAACTTGCACAAACACTGTTGTGATTATAAATGTGGTGCTGTTCTGTGTCTTTTGGCTGTAAGGGGAGGAAAGAGACTGCCATGTGTCTCTCAAGCCTGGGGCTCAGTGCGTCAGTGAGGCTCTGTGAACTGTGGGCAAACACTGTACAGCAGCATTGCCATGCAACTAAGAAACAGGGACCTCCAGGGTTGGCCTGGCAGGGGAATCACAGAGAAGGGGACTCTGCCCCTGAGCCCTGGGCCTGGGCCTGTGTGCATGGCTTATTTTTTACAGTCTCCCTCTCTCAGAGAAAGCAGAGACCTGGCTGGAGGTTGACGTCTGGGGGGGTTGACAGGCATTGTGAAGGCCTCCTCTGAGTTCCCCTCCTATCAGCGCCATCAGCAGCAGGAGGTTGGGATGGAGGGGGAGATGTGGAGGGGAGATGGGGGAGTTAGTGGGGGCCGGGACGGAGGTAGTACTGGACCCACTAAGACTGAAGCTTTAAACTTTCCACAACTTCTCAGGAGAATGCCTTTCTGATAGATACAAACAACACTATTATTTTCTGTATGGAAAAAAGGTTCTGAGGATCACAGCCAAAGCGACTGTTCTATCTGCACAGACATCAATGTGCCGAAACTCTCAGTGGAAAAAAGTGAAAGTATGTGCTGCTCTGTAGATAAAGCAAACTATTCTTAAGCGTATAGTCTCAAAAGCAGCCAGAAATTCCTTTCCCTGTGATCCCTCTGCCTCTCAGATTAACTCCATCTATTTATTGATTCGTGAAGTGGAGACCTATTCAAAGGGGGAGCCTCCTTTATTTTGCAATCTTGATTTGTCACAGAGTTTGAACTTGATTCTGAGGATGAGCCTTGGTAAATCAGTTAGTGGTTTACACAGCCACTGCCATACAATTTTCCATCTCCGTTAACCAAGTATACACACACACACACACGCACACACACACACACACACACACACACACACACACACACACACACACACACACACACACACACACACACACACACACACACACACACACACACACACACACGCACGCACGCACGCACGCACACACACACGCACACACACACGCACACACACACACTTTCAGAGGTATATTTAAAAAGAAGGTGAAGTAATACATTTGTTGGTCTGATTCCCTGGGCGGGTGGGCAATCAGAGAGGAGAGCAGAAAGGAAGGATCTCTAGGCCTCTAATACAGACAATGTGGAGAGGAGGTTTTTACTTGAGTACTCAAAACAAAACGTTCACAGACCCTTCCCTCCCTTTCTTTGTCTTCTGACAGGAACGGGGCAATTTTCTCATGACAAAAATGTGCTGTAATTACCTTTGACATCTGAACCTAAAACGGTTGTTTATTGAAAGCATTATTGTGTTTAAATTTCCATCAAAGCTGGTGAAAGTGATCTGAATAGAGTCGGTCTCAGATGGACTTAGGCCTGGCGCCCTCCCCCACACAACGTCATAGGACCTATCTCAAAGCTGGGTAACCTGATATCAGCCTGACTCTGATTGCACTTTATGTCAAGGCACAAAGCACAGAGAGCACTGTCCCTCAGCTTCACATCGTCTGTTTAGAAAGCTTTACTCACTGATTGCTCTGATACAGGAAATATATGGGCAGGACATGGTATCACAGCATTTTTGTTGAGAGAGCACAATAACTAGCCAATTATTCCCCCTTTTTCTTTCTGCACCCCTGACATTACTTATATCTCTCCTCTTCCATTTCTTCTTTCTTTCACTCACTCACACTTCCTCCCTCCTTAAATCTGAGTAGGGAATTTGGGAAATTGAAAAGTGACATGGGAGAATGTTCAAACCAGAGCTTGTTTTCATTTTATGTTTAATTTCCTGACACCTAAACCCCTGGCTTTCCGATGCTCCCCCTCCAGCCCAGAGGAGTCACACAGACAAGAGAGAAGGACAGCGACGCTCCCTCCTCTCCTCTCCTCTCCTCTCCTCTCCTCTCCTCTCCTCTCCTCTCCTCTCCTCTCCTCTCCTCTCCTCTCCTCTCCTCTCCTCTCCTCTCCTCTCCTCTCCTCTCCCTGCTGTTATCTGTCTCTTTCCTTCTCAATCTGTCTTCATGTCTTTCTTTCAACAGTCTCATACAACCCAAATACTCACTAGCTTCTATTGCCAATGAAGCCACTCTTCAACTACAATGCTAAATTATGTGGAGAAGAGATTGTAAACATTACGCTGTGAGAGTTGTTGATAATGTTCGGACAGTGAGTATCTATCTACCAACAGATACGGTTTGTTTGTGTTGTGCTCACTGGGTAGTGACAGTAATTGGTAAAGACGTTGACAGCTAAAGTAGCTTAGAGACTTACTATGAGGCTTTAGTTATGTTCCAGCACAGAGAGAAAGAACACAGAAATGCCAAACTGTCCTGGCAGGGAAGCTGCATGGGGATGCAGCCACTTTGAAGTCAGAGACCAGCTTTGAGGATTGATCGTCTGTCAGTGCTGTTTAATATCTAATATCATGTTTGTTAGTATGCTTTCTGATGAGTGGCTGTCCTCTTTTATCTTAACTAAGGTCTGTAGTTTGGTCCTTTGGGGTGGCAGGTAGCCTAGTGGTTAGAGTGTTGGGCCAGTAAATGAAAGGTTGCTGGATCGAATCCCTGAGCTGACAAGGTAAAAATCTGTTGTTCTGCCCCTAGACAAGGCAGTTAACCCATTGTTCCCTGGGAAGGCTGTCATTGTAAATAAAAATACGCTCTTACCTGACTTGCCTTGTTAAATAAAAATATCCCCATGTACAGCACCCTCAGAGCTGTGAGCTGACAGCAAGGTATTCTGAGAGACGTGATGTTATTGAAACCCTTGACCTGTGACCTGTAGATGTATCTGGAGTGCATATGACTCAGAGCTCAACCGACTTCCTCCCTTTGAAACCAGTAGACAGAGAAAACAAACATTTCTCTGGCTAACGTTTATAGTCAGGCAAGTTTACAAGCTCCTCTTGTTCTGTCCCGTTAAGTGGACTAAAGAGAGGGTATTTCAGTTACAATCTGAAAAACACTGCCTTGATGAAGAAGTATTTGTTTGGAAATCTATTGACAACCACAAAAGTGAAATCTCAGTGGAATTCCAATCAACAAAAACCCACTGTTCTATTAGCTTTTTAGCAGCACAAATTCTTGTGGATTTAGTTGAACAGTTTGTCCACTTTAGATGCAGAGCTCCTTTTTTTCTGAGTAAAGAGCAGAAAGTCCTGTTCTTTGACTGACGAGGCATCTTGTGTCTTTTATCTTTTAACTTGAATGGTTTAAGAGGGCCAGTGGGAGAACTTAGGCTGAATAGGGCCCAGCTGTACCAGCCCTCTTATAGCTAGAGGAATAGCATACTTTCTGACACACACACAAAGAGACAGAGAGAGGGAGAGAGAGAGAGAGAGAGAGAGAGAGAGAGAGAGAGAGAGAGAGAGAGAGAGAGAGAGAGAGAGAGAGAGAGAGAGAGAGAGAGAGGAGAGAGAGAGAGAGAGAGAAGAGAGGGAGAGAGGGAGAGAGAGAGAGAGAGAGAGAGAGAGAGAGAGAGAGAGAGAGAGAGAGAGAGAGAGAGAGAGAGAGAGAGAGAGAGAGAGAGAGAGAGAGAGAGAGGAGAGGGAGAGAGAGAGAGAGGGAGAGAGAGAGAGTGAGGGAGAGAGAGAGGGAGTGAGGGAGAGAGAGAGAGAGAGAGAGAGGGAGAGGGAGTGAGGGAGGGAGAGAGAGGGAGAGAGAGAGAGCAGGAGCTCTAGGCTGAATAGGACTTCCTGTGTTTCACTCTCAGGGGTTTCTGGCCACTGTGCCAGCACATGTCATATAAAGATCCAGCCTGATCTCATCCCTCAGACTCTTTCACAGAGCACTTGCTATCTTTACTTTCACATGACGTTTGTATTTACAGATATTTGTGTTGGTATTGTACTGTATATCGTGGCATGTTTCCTATGGAATAGTGCATGATGGCTGCTGCGATCCTCACAATTTACCAGAGGCTCAGGGGAAGGTTTTCACACCTACCCCCGAGACCACGGGAGGGACACATTCTTCCTGAACAGGATGTTAATGAAAGAAAAACACAATGAATCCAAGGGCTTTTGGTAGACTTTGCGTGTGCACACGTGTGTCTTTGTATGTCTGTCTGTGTCTGTGTTCCGAATGAGGGGAGTCTCATCGTCTATCCACCAATGCTGGAATGTGGCAGTAGTCATTGACGGATTATATGTAAATCAAAGGTCACAGGAAGGTTGTATGTTTGTAGCCCCGGCCTGGTTAGCCACTTGCAGAGCTCAGTTCAGAGGTTCAGAAGTCCAGGGGTTCAGGTGCAGGCTAGGGTTTGGAGCTGAGCAGAACCAAGCGTGTCTCCTCATATGTGGATGAAAGTCTGCTCTCTTGACAGTGAACATATGAGGCCCAGCTCCATCCTCAGCCCCTTGGGGGCCCCTGCCCTGCGTTGGCCCCTACTCCCACATTACCAGATAAATCTCACTCTCACCCTGGTGTCTTGGCGACATTATGTCTCCAAAGCCACAGATGTTGAGGGATTAATGTGGTTCTATCCACAGTCTCCAAGTCATTGGCTTTGTCTGGTTTTTGTTCAAGTCCTTTCAGTAACTAACAGCCGCCATCTGATTCGAGATAGCGTTGGTCCTTGTTCCTGTTTGGCCAGTAAAGGATGCTCAAGTATAGACCTTTACCAATTGTGCTTCTGTTTATAATGGTGATCATAACTGTTATTGATGTGTAATGAAAGGGATACTGCTAGACTGAAGTCCCAGATCTTCACAGGACCTGTGTAAGTAGCGGTTAGCAGTAGAGCTCCTCTCAGGTGAGCCAGTCTTACCTGTACCCGGGCCTCAGTCAGGTCAGTCCGGAGGGCCAGCTGCTCGCGGGCGTACACATCTGGGTAGTGGGTCTTCTGGAAGACCTTCTCCAGCTCCTCCAGTTGGTAGCTGGTGAAGGTGGTGCGGTTACGCCTCTTCTTGCCCTTGTTGCTCTCACCCTCGCCCTTGTCCATGGGGCCGGCCATATCCGAGCCTGGTCGGTCCGAGGGGCCCTTCACGCCTTGATCCTTCACACTCAGGTAGCTGCCGTCCATCCCAGAGGGGTCAGAGTTCGGGGTCAGGTCAGAGTCTGTCAGTCCTGAGCTGTCTTTACCTGGAGAGAGGATGAGAGAAGGAAGGTGTTAGAACACAATATATCTCGTACTGTGCTCAAATATTATGGATGTGGTTATTATTGACACCATATGTTTTGGGACTGATGTGCAACAGAAAACTAATTTAGACTGTGTTTACAGTATTATATAGCACTAGCACAAGGACCAAATGACTCTTGCAGCATGTTGTTCTTTGAAAGCTCCCTGGCCAGCTGGTTCCAGGTCTGGACTCTGGTTCATGGTGTGGTTAGGAGTGTATGTGTAAGCTGTGTGACTCCCAGAACTCCCCTCCATACTGCTGCTCATAAATCATGGAAACAGACAACCTGGCAGGCAGTAATTGCAGAATAATAGAAAATTACAGATTTTCATCTCTCTCTCTCTCTCTCTCTCTCTCTCTCTCTCTCTCTCTCTCTCTCTCTCTCTCTGTGTTTTCCTTTCTCTCTGTTCTCTCTGTGTGTCTCTCTCTGTGTGTGTACTTCTCTCTCTCTGTGTCTCTCTCTGCGTCTCTCTCTATTTCTCTCTCTCTCTCTCTCTCTCTCTCTCTCTCTCTCTCTCTCTCTCTCTCTCTCTCTCTCTCTCTCTCTCTCTCTCAGTATGGTTGGGGTTGGAGTCAGGTCTTACGCTGGGGGAACTCAGGTCTTTGACACAGACACGTGGGCCGGGCGTGGACTGTGGTGCGGCTGTAAGCTGAAGCTCACTTAGTAACACGACCAAACTAACCCGGCAACAAGAGTGTCAGTGGCAATTTGCTGGACGGTAATTTGTAGCGAGGGGAAACACACACAGCAGCCTAGCCGTGAAACCTCAGTCAGCCTACTGATCATAAATTCCCATGATGCTGTCTGTGCCAGTGTGCCATTCGTCCATTATTCCACAATAGTGCCAATCTTCTGTGCCCTTACTGCCCTCCCTGCCAGTGGATCATTAAACTCTCTCCATTACGGCTTCTATTAAGGGGTTTGGGGTCCTGGGAAGGCAATGTGTTGTCATGCTCACTCATATGAACTGCAAACCCTCCCCCTTGGGCTCTAGGCTGTTCAAGGGGGTATAGAATATGGTTTGGGGTCCAAGCCAAACCTCACATCTGCTTCTCAACCCCTCTGCTTGGTGACGTCCCCTCTGGCTCGGTCTAGTGGTGAGTCCAGGCACTACGCTCCCCTCTGTTTAGCTTAGCTCTAAGAGACAGGGAATTATTTTAGGGAGCCCAGGGTTGGGATGTGCTCATTTCTTATCTGAGGCTGGGGTAAAGCCTTGTCAAGTTAGAGCCAGGGGGTGTAGGTGTGCATGTGAGCTTCTGGTGTGCGTACTGCTTTCAACACAGCAGGGCAGCATGCCCTCCGGCCCTCCACACAGAGCCTTGTTGGGTAATGTGCTGCAAGGTGAGGGGACCTGATAGCGCATCTGATGATACACACACCCTCGGTCCCCCGCCCTACACACCTTTCAAGGACTTGGGTAAAGGGAGCCGCTTAACAGTCAATGACACCATGAGAAATATAAGCCTTGTGCTGTAGGATTTGTTTACACCAGGGGCCACATTTAGGGAAAGCCCCTCTTCCTACCATAACATTGTAATATAGTTGTTCACTTATACCAATCACTGCTGCACTGTTATGTTTCACCCGTCTGATTCTCAAAACCTCCAACTCTCATTCTGTCTGTTATTATCATACTGTAAGTTAGAGCTTTTCCCTCGGAGTTGGATATGAGGAAAAGGATTACTCCTGGTGTTGGTAAATAATTGTGAGGGTCTGATTTGAGCCGTCTCACTCTCTCTGGCCGTGTCAGTTTGCCTTCCCTGGGCTGCTGCCAAGCACCCTGGTCACTGTGGACTGTCAGGCAGGCAGGCAGCATCGACCGGGGCCCGGGCCCTGGCCAGGGGTATAATGGCTCCCACATTGCCTGCTGCCTGCCCAGGACTGACACATCCTGTTAAGCCTGAGACGAGCAAGCTCAACGCATTTACCAAAACGTAATCATTTCTAGTTATTCCCTCGTCATATGCCCTGCACTGATGGTCCCAACAAGGCAAGGCTGTCAGGCTGCTTGAAATCAAGGGCTTTCTGCATCTGATCAAAGACTCTTGTTTATGCCCTGTGTCATTGATGGTTTTTGGCAGAGGCAGGGTACTGTGACAATCTCCCACTTGTTATCCGTGCCCACTGAGAGTAATTGGCATGGAGAGGTCCTTCTGAAATCGCAGAGGCAATATTTTCTCCAACTCTCCTATGGAGGTAAAGAGTTTATCAGTCATCACTAAAAGTAGTCATCACTAAATAAAGTATTTCAGAAATACAGTATAATCAAATCAAATCAAAATGGTATTTGTCACATACACATGTTTAGCAGATGTTATTGCGGATGTAGCAAAATGTTTGTGTTTCTAGCTCCAACAGTGAAGTAATATCTAACAATTCACAACAATACACACAATAACCACAACCTAAAAGTAAAATAATGGAATTAAGGAATGTATGAATATTAGGATGAGCAATGTCAGAGTGGCATTCCTCACTACATTTCATGATCACTGATTGGGCAGGCAGACATTTCCATTTAGCATCATGGTGGATTTTCCTGAAGATAACTGATACTCAGACACTTTCACCGTAGCTGATCGGATTAACAATCATATTGTGGCTTAGTGAAAGTATGATATGTTATATACTTTATAAAGCAAAGACACTTCTGTCTCTATGCCAGGATATGTTCTGACATGCTGCTGTAATTTATCAGTGGTTTACAACCCCCCACTCATTTTCACCTTTCACCTGTTATACAGGTCTAGATCTCAGCATCCCTGATACAACACTTGGAAGCAAACAGACAATAAACTCCTCAGTCCCTTCTGCTAAAACCTCATAGCGTGTTTCCCATTTAGAGGAATCTGCTCTACAACAGTGTTCACTGATTTTTTTCATTTTTAACTTTGGATCCAAGATTCCACATCAGTTCCAATTACAGCTCTCTGACGGAGAGAGGCACGTCTGGAGCCCATTGTTCTTTGTCTGCCCCAACCCTGTTAGGGATCTGACATACCAAGTCTACAGTGACTGTACAACTGCTGTGATCTAAAATTGAAAAAGCTTCCCTGTTCCCTTCCAGTTGTATGACTGCTGTCTTATGCTATTTGTATGTTTGTTTAAAGTAAGAAATAATGAGATGTGATACAGAACTGTGGCTGTGTCCAAGTACAGGATAGTTCGGAACTGAAATCTTCATATTATTCTTTACAATGTCAAGGAAACAGAATACTCTACTAAATCAGTCCAGATCTGACCAAGCTGAAACCAATAGGGTCTGAAAGCAGAGTTCATCAGTGGGTGAGAGAGAAGAGGGGTGAGGTTAAACCAGAGAACTAATTGGCAGTTTAACCCTAATAGTATTCACACCTGCCTGCAGAGCAACCCAGGGTCTTGTAAACCCATTTCAATAGCGTTTTCATTTCCCCACAAAAAATGTCTTCAAATGTCATTTTATATTTTGCACTCTAAGTCTTTAAAAAAGTTGTGTCCACAGAAAATATCAAAATAAGAAAAAAGATGGCTACGTTAGATGGTTAGAGTAATAGATATGATCATCATAGCAGCTATGCTATGAGGGGTAAATGACTATAGTTCCTGCCCTTGGATATCTGTGCTGGACCCCTTAAAGTTAGCAAGGGTCAGACCTTCACTGGGGACAGACGTTAAGTCGCTGTCAAAAACGAGAGGGGAACATCAAAGTGTAATTTAACTGGCAGTAAAGCGACAGGGCGCCTCCCCAGCCTCTTTATTGAAAAGGTTGGCTAGGGTCAGCTCACAGCATTTAAAAGAAACACTATAAATTAGACACCCTGCGGTGACTGAGAGCGATTAATGGCTAAATATTCCCAAACCCAAAGAAATATCCCTAAATATTAGAAAACGTAAATAAAAGAGATTAAGTGTGTCTAGTCTAGGCTTGATAGATCCCTGTTTTGACTGGACCCAGGAAGCAGAGGAAATTTGTGTAAGCTGTTTTCTCTGCTAAGCATTTATTTGTAACTCTAATTTGGTTTGTTTTTCCTTCTTAAAATATGGATTGAATCGTAATTGGAAGCTTTGTGCTCTGAAGTCCCGCCAACTCTGGGAATTCCTCTCTTCCTGCTCGTTCCGCTGGCTGTGAGGCTGTTACGTAAAGACAGACACACTAACTAACACAGGTAGTGGATGGAGAGACTGATTGGTGTGTTGAGATGTAAACTTTATCAAGCCTACACCATGACAAATGAAAAGTGATGTGAGAGACATTGATCCATTTTATTGCAACCTGTGAGTGAGTCACCACAAGGCATTAGCATGGGGAGAGCCTTATTAGCAAGCCCTCTGCCTACACGGCCATTGGCAAAACCAAAGCTAATCGCCTACCCAAAGGCAGATGGAGTCGAGTCTCAGTAGTTCTTATAAACCCGTTCTTCTTAAACGATCTTGTTCCTGGTCAGGAGCACCATGACACCACTATGAATAGCACCGCAGTATGAGTAGGCTATGGTGTCAATTGCAGTCATTGAAACAGTTCAAGGTTAGCCTAAGTTGGTGCTCACTAGGCCCATGCCTTTCTTATATCCCTGTTTCCCTCTCATATGCCTGACGCCGTAAACAAAACCTCAGCTAACGGATGAGAAAGTTCCATAAGTACCTCTCTGACTAGCTTATAGCTACAGTAGTTTGGGAGCATCTGATAGGTAAGCGTCCACTTTGAAGTCAAACACTGTGAGGGATGATTCATCCCATCAGGCTGCTGTGAGGTGCACGCGCTGTGCCAAAAAACAACTGCTATGGGAGCGTATCCATAAAGCCTGAGACACTGATAAATCACCCCTCTCTCTTCAAGGTTCTTTATCTGTCTGAGAGTCTCTCTCAGGCCCTAGAGCATGGCAGGATCTCCACGAGCCTGAGGCTGGGCTAGGGTCTACTCAGTGCCTGTTCCACAGTTTGTCTAGCTCTAAAACAAGGTCAAGACAGTGTTAGACAATTACACATAAGATCAAGGAACAAAGCTCTATTTGTCTTTCTGAAACCAACTTATTAGCATATCTGGAAACACTTTCCCCTGCTCTTATACCCATGTAAATACACAGTAATAACGGTAACAACACTGTATGTTGTGTTGGAGATATAATACCCAGTGTAATGCAAAGTTCATGCAAAATAATATTTAACTGCGTACGCTGTGGTTTTAACCAGTACTGTACTGAAATGGCTAAAAGACTTCATGTTATTTGAATGAATAAAGAGGGAGACCCCTTGAGAGGGGAAGGCTTCTTAATGTGAGATCCTCTCAGTTTATCTAACAGTTGACGTTATGTTCCCTCCTTCTTTCCCAGTGAGGTCTGAATCTCTCGGGTGATGTTAAAAACCACAATGAAGCAAACACACATTTTACGAGTGCACGGGAATGCCATAATCAAAGACAGGTTGGTCACTGTCCTCTTAGCATCATGTGGATTCCACTTCTGACAATGGCATTGTTATACCGAAGTAAATACAATGTGGAAAGAGCACTAGATTGTCCTTGGTGGTCCAAATTGTTAATCACTTATAACTAAGCAAAAATGATAATCTGCTTGTGAAATAATATATAATTTCATATAGGCTTCTTAAAGTTTTTTACATCAGCTCCCATGTGAACTTACATAGTACTCTGTCATGAGGAAACACCATGTGAACTTACATAGTACTCTGTCATGAGGAAACACCATGTGAACTTACATAGTACTCTGTCATGAGGAAACACCATGTGAACTTACATAGTACTCTGTCATGAGGAAACACCATGTGAACTTACATAGTACTCTGTCATGAGGAAACACCATGTGAACTTACATAGTACTCTGTCATGAGGAAACACCATGTGAACTTACATAGTACTCTGTCATGAGGAAACACCATGTGAACTTACATAGTACTCTGTCATGAGGAAACACCATGTGAACGTACATAGTACTCTGTCATGAGGAAACACCATGTGAACTTACATAGTACTCTGTCATTAGGAAACACCATGTGAACTTACATAGTACTCTGTCATGAGGAAACACCATGTGAACTTACATAGTACTCTGTCATGAGGAAACACCATGTGAACTTACATAGTACTCTGTCATGAGGAAACACCATGTGAACTTACATAGTACTCTGTCATGAGGAAACACCATGTGAACTTACATAGTACTCTGTCATGAGGAAACACCATGTGAACGTACATAGTACTCTGTCATGAGGAAACACCATGTGAACTTACATAGTACTCTGTCATGAGGAAACACCATGTGAACTTACATAGTACTCTGTCATGAGGAAACACCATGTGAACTTACATAGTACTCTGTCATGAGGAAACACCATGTGAACGTACATAGTACTCTGTCATTAGGAAACACCATGTGAACTTACATAGTACTCTGTCATGAGGAAACACCATGTGAACTTACATAGTACTCTGTCATGAGGAAACACCATGTGAACTTACATAGTACTCTGTCATTAGGAAACACCATGTGAACTTACATAGTACTCTGTCATGAGGAAACACCATGTGAACGTACATAGTACTCTGTCATGAGGAAACACCATGTGAACTTACATAGTACTCTGTCATGAGGAAACACCATGTGAACTTACATAGTACTCTGTCATGAGGAAACACCATGTGAACTTACATAGTACTCTGTCATGAGGAAACACCATGTGAACTTACATAGTACTCTGTCATGAGGAAACACCATGTGAACTTACATAGTACTCTGTCATGAGGAAACACCATGTGAACTTACATAGTACTCTGTCATGAGGAAACACCATGTGAACTTACATAGTACTCTGTCATGAGGAAACACCATGTGAACTTACATAGTACTCTGTCATGAGGAAACACCATGTGAACTTACATAGTACTCTGTCATGAGGAAACACCATGTGAACTTACATAGTACTCTGTCATGAGGAGGAAACACCATGTGAACGTACATAGTACTCTGTCATGAGGAAACACCATGTGAACTTACATAGTACTCTGTCATGAGGAAACACCATGTGAACTTACATAGTACTCTGGCATGAGGAAACACCATGTGAACTTACATAGTACTCTGTCATGAGGAAACACCATGTGAAATAATGTGATTCAATGGGTAGTTTATAGATAAAAGCAAAACGCTTATAATTTCAGTTCTTGTGATGGGTGCCACTGTCCAGGCCAATGGACATGCTAACTTTTTACTGTACTATAATGTCTGAAAAATGTATACACAGTAGGGGATATTACAGACTCTAATCTTCTGGGATATTCTTTGTGCTGGACGTCTGATCAGTAAGAATCTTCTGAATGCCTCAACTATGGAGGGTTTAGTTACACAGCAGAGGATCTGACTGCCGGGCTGAGAGAAGGACTGGAGTACGAGGTTCAATGTAGCCCTGTCGCACTCCAGCCGGCAGATTGAGCTTAATGTAAATTGCTGTGCCAAAATACGAGTTAACTGGTAAAATGATCCGAGGTCCTTGTCACCTCTAGTCATGTCAGCAACCTGCTGAAGTGTGTCCTGGTTCTCCAGGCTTCGCAGCTCTTCCATGGCTGGTTTCTATTACCCGCTGCTCATATCAATCAGCACAGACGGACAGAAAGGAAGGCTCAAATGGTTGTGCTGTACTAAAGACGGTAGAGAGAGAAAGGGCAGCAGATGGGGTGTTGGTGGCTTCAGTCTAGATTGAAAGGATCTCACAGGACAGTTGATTCACACCTCCTGTATCCTCCCTCTCTTTGAGTGAAAACACAATATTGTAACCACAACTATATACCAAATGCTTGTAATGTCACAACAAAGGATTTTCCTCTGTCTGTCCATAGCTCACGAATAGTTAAATAGAAAAGGTGAGTTTTAGATCAATTCTCTTTGGGATACAGCTCTTCTAAAAAGGTCAGGAAACCATAAAGGTCTCTGTATCCTGTCCTCGGGGAAGACGGTCAAGCACCATAAGAGGAAAACTTCTGTTGCTTCAAGAAAAATATAAAGATATTCATGTTCCGAGTTTGGAGGTTACGTTCTCAGTGAGTATTCTGACCACTCTTGACACTGCAGAGAAGCCAAGGATAGCTATCTCTGACAATGTGCATTGTTTGTGTGTGTCAAACCAAGTCAAGAAACAATCTATTATTACATCTTATTCTATTCTACTATATATTTTAATGTTAAAAAAAACACAATCCCCCAATTTAAAGGCCACCTGTTGTCAGATTTTATCAGGTTGAATCTTGTCCACTCTCCCTGAGATGTTTAGAGCCAGGCCCTAAATATCCTACTGCCTAGAGGAGAGGAGTGGTTTATGGAGCCTGGAGTCCAGTGGAGTTACAGGCTTTAATCACTGCATGTAGACCCGGCTAGGAAAGGCACTGCTCTCCCCTATTGCTAATGCACAGACCTTGTATATGTTGTCCCTGAAGTAGCATACTGTTGGTCCAGGGCTGCTGGACCTGAGAGAACCTCAATGTAACTGGACTGATGGGCCGTAGAAAGTGTCCCATTGTTTCATCTTAAGAGGTTTGAATGGAGGAACGGTTGAAACCATGCCATGTGTTACCCTATACACCCACTAAATCATTCCCTGATCCTTTCAGTCACTTGCAACCCACCCCATAACCAAATATTGTATTGGTGACATGTTGTGTATTTGTGTGCGGCACTTGATTAGCAAGGATACACAATCCAGTCACCTCTTGGACACGCAGGGACTGCCTGTGCTTACTGGGGGCTGGCCTTTGAAAGTATGAAAATAACTGGGGGAGGTGCAGATGTACATCTGAGTCACATTAATGGTGGAGGTCTCCTGTAGTGCTGAGACGTTCCTGACTGCTCTTTAACGCTCCTATCTGAGTCAGTCATACCTGTGGTCCGACAAGGCTGCTGCAACGGTGGCGTCCATTGTAAAAACGTGCATGGTCTACCCAGCCAGGGTCCTGTGATACCAAAGAACAGGGTTTCTCAAACTTGGTCCTGGGCCTCCCCTGGGAGCACGTTTTGTTTTTTTGTCCTAGCACTACACAGCTGATTCAAATAACCAAAGCTTTATGATGAGTTGGTTATTTGAATCAACTGTGTAGTGCTACTTAAATGTAAATGTAAATGTAGGACAAAAAAAAAAACGGGCTCCCAGAGGGGGGGCAAAGGACCAAGTTTGGGAAACCCTGCCATAGAACATCACATTTTACTGGGTCCTTTGTTTTGAAAGGTCATATAACAATTTTGATTGGTCTTATCATGGAAAGAAAATAGTCTTATATTGTTGAATTCGAATGTGTGATCTGTTGTAAAATATTAGATATGTCCTTTGGTGTAAACTTTCTTTTTAGTGGCTCACTTATTGCTTTAATAAGATATATTAGGCCGGCATCATGAGGCTAAGTATTATTTATAGCGGTTTGTTTGAGATTAACAGCAGAAATCATTTTCTTTACATCTACCGAGTGTGCGACGTTATGTAGACTACAGGCCACCGGCAAGTTCAGCCGAACGCAAAAAGAAACAAACTCCATTGAAATCTCCCGAAAACAGCGCTGGTATTATCTTCAAAGGTCCCCGCGGTGTCTAGCGGGAAATATTGTAAAGACTGTGACTCCAGGAATGTCAGCCTACCTGCTTAAGCCTGATTGAAGTAATAACTCACGAAGTATCCGTTGAATTTCCTGCCATGACTTATACCTGTGGTCGAAACCAATAAGGCTTCCTATACCAGGTTTAGAGTCTTTAAAACGTGACCCTAAATAATATCTCGTGAGTGATTATGTGATCTGGTAGGTTTATAGAACATCAAAACTCTTCCCCGGACAAAAACGCATTCCATTGCAAATATGACCCCGAGTTGATAGGAAAGTGTGACAATGTGTTTTTTTTTTAGTATAGGTCTATGTGATTCAAACGCACTTTCACATCGATCATTCAAATTTCAGTCCGTGTCTATACGTTTTCATTAGTTGACTTTGTATATGCCGAGCATTTTCGTAATTTCTTACAGGTTTATGTGCAGGCCTAGGCCTGATCTTTTCAGCGCTATATTACGCACGCCTCTCCTGTGAGTCATTAAGTAACAAATGTTAAGCAAGGTAATAACACAGGATTGGAAATGAAATATGTGAAAAACGGAATATTATGTTATATTTGAATAACTTGTAGGCTTAATGTTATAGGCATACCACGTTTGGGTTCAAGTTTGTATCAGAGTGTTTACTCATTTATTTCAGGTGAATATTTTCTTGTTCAGAACTATCTAAATATTGGAAGCTATATAATGACTACATAATAGGCAACTTGTCGCTTTTTGAATAATAAAGATGTGCATACGGTAAATGACTTCTAATTCTCATATGGTTCTAATGCTCAAATGACTTCTAATTCTCATATGGTTCTAATGCTCAAATGACTTCTAATGCTCATATGGTTAACTATTGTTTAGCTATTATGAATATTCTTGTTATTATTATTATTATCAGTAGTGGGAGTCGTATTCCCATAGATTCCCAGCAGTGATCGATCAGTCGTAGACTCTTGACAAAGCAAGTGTCTGGTGTTCGTATGTTGTTGCCTAAAGTTATTTGATTAAACCAAAGAGATTCAATAACATCTGCACAGCAGACCATCATTAATAAATCTTATATGGATGGCTATGCTATGTTACGTCACCCGTTTAAAGTAATTATGTAGTGAAGAAAAGACTGATTGGTTTATGTGCTTTCATTAAGGTTTACAGAAATCCTATTCTGGCACGTTAGTGACATGTTTTCATGTCCCAGCCCTCCTCCGTAACTCAGCTATAAATACTTAATTATGTAATAATAATATTATTACTGTTATGATGATGATGATGATGATGATGATGATAGTCTAGTCATCAACAATAATATCATCTTTATCCTCATTAATATCATCATGATCCTCATCATGGTAGCCATTAGCCAACAGTAAGAACAGCATGGCAAAGTTTAACTAAAGTTTCTTCATGTGCACTTTTTCTCACGTTGGCCCGCCCGCTAGACCAGACAATTGATCAATGTCTTCTCTTTGACAGCAGTGATTCAGTGCTTTCGCTTCTATATTGACATCTCAACTCGTTATATCCTCTTTGGTTGTGTCCCCGTTTGTTCATTTTCACGAAGGACAGGACTCCTGTCGTTTTCACTAGATATTCATTAGAATATCTGTAATAGTGAATCGTTAACAAGTTTGGTGAAGCCTGTACTTTCGTTTAATCGAAAGTTAGTATATTGATGAAAATGGTTAGCTATTCTAATTTCATTATATAATTTCAGCAATCTGGCATTTGATTTGACTTTGTATGTCATTTGTGTTAGCAGCACTGTCCAGTGTCCATACGTTCACTGTGCATGCATCTTTAGTGTCGTTTATTTATTTTATTTTTTTAACTGTTTTTCTAAAAACGGATGTTATTGTTATGTTATAAGTCAGGTGTAATGGGTATTACATTTAAATGTTCTAAATTACACAGATGAATGGAAAAATACTTACGTTTTCCTCACAGAGCGCTTGGTTGATTTTCGAGCATGATTAATTAAGGATTCTTGAAATTGGTGATTTTGACTTATTCTTGCGCTACATTCAAGTTAATGTTACCTATAGCGTTCAATAAGCTATCATGTGGTTCGATCTATGTCTATGCGCTCTTACTTTTTGTAATAAAACATTTGAAGAATGTGCGTTTAAATTAAGGAACGTTCGACATCTTTGATCTAAATGTAGCCTAAACCTGAGACAGAATTGGGCCAAATTGAATGAACATGTTTTAGAAATGAGCTAACTCCTCATACATTAATAGCAATTGGTTTATAGAGACTTCGAAACGTGAGACTGACATATAATTATTTGGCAGAAAGTCTTAGGCATATTTTGCCTGTATTATAATTGTAGCACTGCTTTAGTCTAGTTGAAGTCAACCATTTTCTTGAGGATTCATGGCCTTTTACGTATCGAATATCATCTGGCTTTGGTCACTGACTTCTCAACCATAAACAACAAATGAATCACGTTTGAAATTTGTAATAACTCCTACAAAAATTCTTAGCACTTGTAGCCACTCTCCTGAGAGAGGTTCCAGAAAGCTTTTACCGCTGTATTTGATGCTTCCCTCCAGTTCATCATCTGAGAAGCCGCTCTATGTCCGTGGGTTTTCATCTCCCCCACAAGTTGCTCGCAGATGGTTAGAGAAAGCGCTGGATTTTGCGGTATTTGTGTTAAATTTATAGCATGGGCGGATTTTTCCTGCGCTCAAGATGTGCCCTTTGCTAGACCTCTGCAGAATATCTTCAACATAAAGATATAGTTCGGTAAATCAGTAGAGGGTATTATTTCTTATTAAGAATTAAGAATTGCATGTAGGTATTTTTCACATTACATATTAATTTAATGCATGGCAACTGTGGGTTTCCAGTTGCAAAGTTAAAGGTTGTATTTCATTGTAAAATAAACAAATATTGCTTAAGAGCTTGTGATCCGTTATATTTTATTATATGGTCATACAAACATCTATAAGGTCACCAATACCCAAGTCACGCTAATGCAACGTTTCTGCAGAGTGCACGTAGGCTATTGTAGGCTAGAGGCCTTTACAGTGTTATTTTGTCAGTTCACAAAATCAGGCTGTTTGATCAGCAATGTTTTAGTCACAAACTTCAATTCACCACCATCAGTTTGGGCAATCTTTTCTATAAGAATCTGATTATCTTTACCTTGATATCATATAGGTGCCGAAACGTGTGTGTGTGTGTGTGAGAGTGGGTGTGGGTGTATGTTATCGATGGATTCTTAACATTTGCAAACTCCCCCAAACATCTATTGCTCATGAGACAATATTGAGAATTTAGCCTATAGATTTAAAGAGACTAGGGATAATAATATTGGTCCGCTGATAAACTATTGCCCATAATAAAGTAAATTCGACGCTCGGTAATTGTTCATGCTTGAAAACGTGTTAATTCAATTGTCCGATTCAGATTCAATATTAAGGATTGTAATGCAGATTATCGCATTAAATATAGCCTAATTTAATTCAATCGTCAAAGGGAAAACGTGATAGTCGGGAAGGTTATGTCTCTTCGTAATTGTGTTACAGGGGATAGTTGTGGCCGTAATATTGGTAGTAAGTTGTGAAGTCCATCACATTGAGTTTGTAAAGACTCATGCATTGACAAATGTTTATATGCGATTAGCGATATTATCCTAACACCCGGGATGATAGCAGACGTGATTACTTCACCCATTTATTTTATTTCATCGTCGGTTCTGATTATTGGAAGGCATTTCTCAACGTACAGGAAACTGTTTACGAGGCATGTGGAGACATGCATAACGTTCCCAACTTCAAGAAGAAAATACGCAAAACATCCCTCATAATTGGGGGAATAGTCAGTCAAGTGAACAGATATTAACACCGAGCACTGTATACAGAACACAAGCACAATTTATGTTGTCATTTGATATGGTTTTTCCATCAGAATAAAGAATAAGAGACACGGGACATCTCTGTTCGTTTGAAACAGAACTGTGGTTTTACTCACCATAGCAGGGAATGAGCGCTCCGTTGTGTCCGCTTTCTTGGTGCAGTTTGCCTCCTTCGGGGGGGGTTTTGCAAGAAGACCTCTGCATGAAGAGGTGGTATTTGTTAAAGGTGCCTTCTCCAGCGGTGGCATCCAATGACTGACACTCCTGTTGGAATGGGCTCCGAGACTTTTCTCCGTAAGCCTGACCTTTGTTTGGCAGGAAAGTGGGGCTGTATTTGTTGTCACTTACTTGGAATGTCCTAAACGGGTTCGTCTGATGATCCCTACCTTGCGGTGCAGAGGGGCTATAATATGAATCCATGGATGTCATATCGCAGTATGAGACGCACGTCTCGGCGTTCATGCCTAAAAAAAGTTACTGGGAGAAAAAGACGACCAAACTTTTTTCTTTCTTTCCGTTTTGGAAAGGGAAGCAAACAGATACCCTCACTCTCTCTCCCTCTTCCACATACGGATGAACACACACATGCACACTGTCACGCACACACACATACACTGGCTCGGCAGCTGTGTTTGGTTATAAAACGATTCAGATGTTTTCCAGGAACCACTCGCTGACCAAAAGCTAAAAACTCCCCTTAAGGTTTAGAGGAGTAACAAAAATGCGTCTTTCCTCAGAAGATGCAACCCAGATCTCCCCGATATACACTACCGAGAGCTGTGTGGACTTTAAGTCAAGACATCTCCGGAGTGATTATGTTGATAACATGAATGGGTGATGTCAGTCCTTTCCTCAGAAGAAAAAAACGTCTTCTTTTTTTAAATATGTGGGGGGACTTAACACATGACATTAATGCAATTAGGGTATGAATATATAACTAATTGTAAGTGAAGGGCAACAGCGAGAATGCAATTTTATGCTTGATTCGCAATGGTTCGTCAAGAGGGGACTTCTTCCAGACAACTGGGATCTCGACACATACAGGACAATATAGCCTATCTATTTTTCATGTGTATTGTGTGATTTGTGACACGGTATCTATTTATTTGTTTCAGAGGGGAGGGGGTTATGTGTTTTAAGCAGAATTACATTTTATTTTTCTGCAAACCATATCACTCAGAAAAAACATTTTATATCGTTAAAGATGAGTTGGCCTCTATTCAGAATATCTACAAGTGTATCCTTATATCCCGTTGATCTAAGTTTTTTGTAAACTTTCTGAAATGAATATTTTTTCTCATGTCATCAACTGATTGATGATCAATCACATTGCACTTATAATTTATCCCCGTGTCAAACCCTTCGCCTCTTGATGTGATTCATCTGATGTGAATCACATCAAGAGTTCACGCTTTAATGCAAATGATTTCATTTAAGACTGTAGCGCGGGTTCCTCAATTGGACACGTTTGCAAAGATTGAATGGGTCCCGTCGATAAATGAACCACACTGATATAACCACGTCTAATTCAACAAAATCATACTATGTGGGCCTAAAGGCTTATGGGCGCAAAATTATTATCTAATAATTTCAGTGAAATTAGTCCAATATGTATTAATAATTGGAGATATTTCTATATTACAACGATTATAGCAAACTCAGCAACAAGCATATCACTGAAATTTCAAAACGTAGTGGTAGGAGTCATCGTGTCTTCTATTGCCACTTACTTCAATATTTTAATAACAGACTAGGACTATGTTAATGACCTCGTGGGACTTTGTGACATTTATTTGTCACATGCAGGAAAAAAACATTTTTCTCCTTTAGTTAATTTTTTCATCGATATCTGCAATTTTGTGGGATATTTTAATTGAATTGGTGAAGAACATGCTTGGCTACTATAGTCACTGTATTAAGCATTGAACATATGACTATTGGGCTACAATCTTACTACAGGGAGTTGCTGTGTAAAGCCCCTCTGGTGAAAAATATTCCGCGTAAAATATCTCTGCAGTAGGCTATCTGCAACAACATGGTTATTTGATCGCTGAATGTTCACGGTGTAGTTCATAGGTAATGAGTTTGGAAACGAGACTGACACCCTCCTAAAACCTACAAGTAAAGTGGTGATGACAGGGTAGTAAGACAGAATTAGGCTACATGAAAATGCGATGTCATCAATTAAGCAAATTTAGCACAATCTCACACTCATAGTTTATGTAAAAATATTGCATGAGTGGTCTGAGATCGAGTCAAACTTGTAATTGATTGAGGATGAATGTCTTATTTAATGTTTAATTAAGTGTATCAAACGCAAAATTAAAAACACAATTAGCCTACTATGAAACGTTTCCCAAAAACGTAGCAAAGGCTAGTCAAAGGCAGCCTCCATCGTGTGCCTTTTGCTATAGATCACTTTCAGACGACAGTAAAGGCCTACATGCATTTTAGATGCTACAAAACGGATGTTTATTAAATAAAATAATGAGGCGATAGAGATTCCCATTAACGCTATTGGACATGGCTACATGGTAATATTACAGGAAGCGGACTTGAGCATTCAATCACTTAAATAATGCATTGGTATTATTTACTACCCAGGGAAACGTAATTAACCCAGCTTAACGAAGTTCAATACAGGCTGCATTAAAGTGGCCTTGTTAATTTAAATACACACTATAGTACACATTAGGCCTACACGGTATGCTGTTTTATCTATGCAGTTCGTGGTGATTGATTTGCATTTACATTACATTTAAGTCATTTAGCAGACGCTCTTATCCAGAGCGACTTACAAATTGGATTTGGTGATTCCTTTGATTGTTAAGTTATATTGAAAATTATAATCGTAAATTAGGCTACATGGTTTAGTTAGTCTTTATATTAGTCTATATATCTTTCCCTTTAGTGCAAGCTTAGGACAATCTTACCTGTTAGATTGGTCTAGAGATAGCCTTTTCTCCTTTACTGTCAACAGTAAAGCACCAAGGCAAGGACGCTTTAAAACAGGCTTATCCAAATCCGAATCCCATATTAAATTAAATAGAGCACATCTCCACATTGCTGCTCATTTGCGGACTTTCTTCCCCAGTACTTCCGGTATCAGAGAACTTGTGTAAAACTCACGGGTAATTATTTTTTCCACCATCGGACCAATGAATATATTCACCATTTGTTTCCACGGGATGCACACATCTCAGATATGTTGTTGTCATTTAAACCCAAAACCAATCAATCAAAATAATTCATTAAAGCATTATAACTATTATTATAAGCCTATTATTATAATTATTATTATTGCTCCAAATTGCTTCCAACTTTTTCTGTCATGCATCATTCATAGAAATATTAGATGAGAAGCATTCATTATATTCATTTAGTAGGACTCACAAATTACATAAACGAATGAATAGGATATTTCAGTGGACTTTGGAAATGTGGAGGCTCACTAAAATGTTATATTGACTGATAGATAACATTACGTTAATGTGAAATAAGCGCTTGATTAAACGTTCAGTCTCAAGGACAGCTAAATTCGATTGATTTCACCCTAAAGCACTGTGAATTAATTTCATTCAAAGTTCTGTTTCCAGACAGTGGTCATTCATATCAAAGAGATCAAACGCAACAATGTATTTAGATCTGGATTTTTAAAATTTATTTTACTTTCAAATTAATCTCATTTCCACAACGTCTTTTTTGTTGTTGCTGTATATTTTATTTTAAAGGATTTTCTTTTTCAATTTAGTACAAAACAAAAGCACACAAAAAATAACAAAAAAAAACAGCTGCCAGACATATGAAATGAAGTATTGCTTAAGCAAGACATGGGACAAGAATAGAGCAACAATGACAGATACAACAACAATAAGTGTTCCTAGTCAGTGTTCCCAGTCAGTGTTCCTAGTCAGTGTTCCCAGTCAGTGTTCCTAGTCAGTGTTCCCAGTCAGTCTCTGTCCAGACGGTCCAGAAACGGACCCAATCCTTGAGACATCTGCTGGAGGTGAAAGTCCTGGTAAAACTCCTCTTTTTCCAGGGGGGGACGAGACGACGACGACGACGACGACTACTTCCATTTCCACAAGGTCTTAACATAGAAGTTTTGTATTTGTCACATCTGTGTGAAACATAAAGTTCCTTTCACTTTGTTTACCAGTTATTTACCAGTAACACAAAGCAATGATCTTACATGTTGTGACGTGATATACAGCAATCAGGCTTTGTGGACTTGTTCGTTCAGCAATGTTTGTTTGTTCCATGTTACCTGCTATATAAACTGCTATTAACTTAAATGAAATATTCTCAGCTCATCTGTCACTAATTTTCTCAGATGTTGGAGTTTTGTTAATATCCTACGATAACAGGTACATTGTGCTGTTCCGTATGATAGGGTAGAGAAAAAAAGACAAGGTAGCAAAAATACCACACCAGTATGTATACAAGCTTGAATAATGTAGATTGATGATTTATATTATGTATTCTGTAAGGTATCTGTCATGACAGACCAACGAAATGAGGAACATTGTATGCTTTAGTGAATGGTAAAGTGGAATATGTTGTCATGTTGTCTAAATGGAGAAACTGTGTGATGTGTCAGTTATAGATGGGAACAGGATCCAGGGACTGGTCGGTCCACCCTTAACCTCTACGGATGTGGTCCAGAAATCGGTCGCCAAACCTTAACCTGATGTGCCCAGCCTGTCTCCGACAGGTAGACATGGAGGGAGACATGATGTCACATTGTGTATTTGTTCTGCAGGCAGGCAGGCAGGCAGAGCAGGGGCCAGGTTGTGTTACAGGCCTGAGGCTGGTGCCCAGGGTGGTAGAAAGCAGCACTCTTGGCAGTAGAGGAATGTATATACATGGCACACAGAGAGAACGTGTGGAGGACCCAACACTACAGCAGAACAAATGCAAACCAGCCATACTGAGCAACCACACACACACACGCACACGCACACGCACACGCACACGCACACGCACACGCACACACACACACACACACACACACACACACACACACACACACACACACACACACACACACACACACACACACACACACACACACACACACACACACACACACACACACACACACACACACACTAACACACAGTATCTTACACACACGCATGACACACACACACGCACACGCACACACACACACACACACGCATATATATATATATATATATATATATATATATATATATATATATATATATATATATATATATACACACGTCAAATACGGCAATGCAGTAACACACACAAATACGGCAATGCACTTCGTTCCCTAGATTACATTTGAAGGGCATTTAGACAGCTGAAAGGTGCCTCTATGTTTATGTATCGCTGTCTCTATACTTCAGTACTGTTTACGTTCAGCCAAGCCAGCAACAAAAAGCCTTTGAGAAGTGAGGTACATAGGTTTGTGACAGTCAAATGGATAAAAAATACCAGATTGTATGGGGGAAAAAACAACTCAAGAAACGCTTTTACAATGTGAGTGAATCACTGTGTGTGTGTCCTACTCCGTCCCCCTGACCCCTGCCAGAGGAACAGGTGTGTTTGGTAATGAAAGCCCATCAGGGCTTAAGAGGCTGAACACACACATCCTATACCCCAGCAATGATAGAAGGGTTAGTGATGACACCAGCTTCTGAATAACAGCTAGGAGAGCACAGTGGCTCCACAAAATGCCTCTAAGTAGGCTACAATGAGCTAAATATCTCTCTCTGCTTTTTGCTGTGGTTTTCAGAAGAGGTTGTGAATGACTAATAACTTCACCTAAACCAAATAATAAATATTTATGTGGCTTGTGCCTGCTTTCTACACCCACAGCTGGATGCTGAATGCTGAGACTGCCTCTTCCCTCCTAGGGCAGGTATTAGATCAAGAAACGTGATGATTCAACTAAGCAACTACAGATGTAGGATCTTAATTTGAGCCAGTTTCCTACAGCAGGAAAATAATCCTGCAGCAACAGGAAATGTGGATTATAATTCATTGACATTTTTGTAGTGGTTGATACATTTTTTTGTAACGTATTGTTCTTCATTTAAATTTTAAATGTAACTAGGTAAGTCAGTTAAGAACACATTCTTATTTACAATGACGGCATACTCTGTCCAAACCCAGAAAACGCTGGGCCAATTGTGCGCCACCCTATGGGACTCCCAATCACAGCCTGGAATCGAACCAGGGTCTGTAGTGACTCCTCTAGCACTGAGATGCAGTGCCTTAGACCACTGTGCCACCCGGGAGCCCCAAAAATCAAGCCTGAAATTGAAAAATGGAAATGACAAACTTCAGAAACCTTTTTAAACTTCAAATACACTACACGTTGTAAATGTCTTGCATTGCTGCAACAGAGTGATCAAATTAAGATCCTACATCGACATGGACTCCAGAATAGGTGTCACAATTTTCTGTACTTTTTCAATACCATGAGCTACTATTTAGACTACTAGTTACATGGTTACTACCAAAAGTGACCTGTTTCACTTCTCTAAGCAGTAGTAAGCAAAAAATGGCACCCCCAAAAGTGCAATATAACTTTGCAATACTGTCTAACATTTGGTTGACATTTTTTGCTACTTTCCTCTTTTGTCTATAGTGTACACAGTCCTGACTGTGCAAAATAGTATGTTGGTTACACTGTAAATAAAGATGAACTATATGTTGTATATTTCCATTGGCATATTCAGAGGGTGGTTCGTGTTCTGGCCACAAGCGTGATTCCTACTCCGTTTATTTCAGGGGTAAAGCGTCCCTAGTCTCACTCACTGTAATTGTTTTATTATAAAAACCATGCGCCCTCCTTTGGTGCTGCAGCTTGGATTAGACACAGTACATAGAGGGAGAGGGGCTCCAGCTAGCGATTACACTCCTGACTATTGAAAAGTTATTAACGTGTCAGTTTTCTGGCAAAGCTATTAAAAGCTTCCCATTGATCACAGGCCCACCTGCCTTGAATAAGGCTCCGTATTTATTGAGTGTGGCATTTTAATAAAATAGAACATAGATATATACATCAGGAAAAGAAACAATTGGCACACCATGGTATCACACTTGTTTAGTATAATAGGAGAATGTTGATGCTTTTAATCACAAATGTTTAAGTGCTGTTTTTATAAGGCGTAACATTAGCCCAAAGTCATGTAGAAACAAGTTATTACATCTTTGAATATGCTCGCTGTAAGTGCACTCAAAACCTCAAACACTGTAATTATTTCATGAAAGTGTCTATGTATATTTGAACATTTTTGTCATAATTGAAAGAAGTGGATGATATGTGTTTTTAGTTGTAATATAATATATCTCATGCTGAGGAAACAGTTGTAAGCCATCATAACGTGTCGGGAGTAAGGCAGAGCCTGTCAGTATATTTCAGTTTGATAGGAAAGTACCATCATACGGATTCTACCTAGCTGATTATTCACATCATGTGTCTTGTTTATTTTGCTGCTCTTGCAATTACAAACTCAGGTCCCTTTGGGTCATCATTGAAATATGTGTCACAATAACCACTATTCTGTTTCTAATAGTCAGGGGGTATATTATTAGGGGTAAGAGTATTATTATCATCATAAAGCGTTGGACTATACAGCATTAATGTCAATGTCAATTGCTGTGTTAACGAAAGAGAAGCAGAGAGACCAATGATCCTAATAATCTTTACACTTGTTTGTCAGTTTGAACTATTTCAATGTTTGAGGATGCCAGACATGATCTATATTCACTGTTCTCTAGGGATTAGTTCAAATGCTACCATCATATAAGTATTTTGTCTGAAAATGCTATAATCAGATGCAGAGGTTTTTATAACACATGTTATATTGTTTATTTTGTATGTGATCAAAGTCATCTGTGTCTTTCTGTCAAAGTATGTTCCCTGAACGAACAACTATTCAGTCCCTGACATTCTGTATAAGGGTAAATGTATGTTCCCTGAACGAACAACTATTCAGTCCCTGACATTCTGTATAAGGGTAAATGTATGTTCCCTGAACGAACAACTATTCAGTCCCTGACATTCTGTATAAGGGTAAATGTATGTTCCCTGAACGAACAACTATTCAGTCCCTGACATTCTGTATAAGGGTAAATGTATGTTCCCTGAACGAACAACTATTCAGTCCCTGACATTCTGTATAAGGGTAAATGTATGTTCCCTGAACGAACAACTATTCAGTCCCTGACATTCTGTATAAGGGTAAATGTATGTTCCCTGAACAACCAACTATTCAGTCCCTGACATTCTATATAAGGGTAAATGTATGAAATAAACTGGCTGCATGGTGGAAATGTTGACAAATTTGCTGATTTATTAAAACGCAAACCCCTTATTTTGTCGACGGGCGGTGCACCCCAGCACGCACACGAGATGTGGTCTAAATCCCTGTGGTCTACAGAATATAGACATACGGTTCCCGCTATAATGGAACAGGGGGGAATTCATCCATTTTAATGAGGTACACTTTATGAAAATACGGCGAACGAGATATGAAAAAACATCAGGAAAAACATCTGTCTCAGTAAAGGGGCTGCATGTGATTCATAATATTGGATTTTAGAAGAGGGGAGAGAGATGACCCACACCCTCAACCCCCCCTTCCAGACAAAAGAGGGCAATAAGAAGGCAACAGGGTGACAGTTGTCATAATCAATGACCTTGACATGCACCCATTGCACCCACTGTGTTATGCTCTATTCAAATGCCTCATTCCAGTCACCGGAAGAGTCGTCTATTTGTGAATGTGGAAATTAAAAGACAACACAAGGATATGGATGAGACACCATGCGGGCTACATCCTTAGTGCAGTGACTGTGTCAGCCATGTTGACTGTAGCCCTTGGCTAGGCTGGTGGGGAAGGCCTTTTATGGCTGTTAATACAGCGTGGAGAGACGCTAATAATTGACAGCATTGTTCAGTGATGCTAGCGGATGTAAAGTGGACAGAGGAACAGGAAGAGGAGTGGATCGTACGCAGATCTTATTTAATGGACAGAGGAACAGGAAGAGGAGTGGATCGTACGCAGATCTTATTTAATTTAACATAAAATAACTGTTCCAAAGCAGTCTATTTGAGTATCATATAACATGACTACCACATCCCTCCTCTTTCTAATATGGAACTGCACTATATGTTCCAGATAGTTCCATTTGGGCTTGCTGAAGCCAAAGTGAGGAGGACACAGCTGAACAGTGTTTGATGAACACAATCTCCCTCCAGAGGGTCTGTTTTGGGTTGAGGCTCCACTCTGCTCTACTCCCTCTATCTATAGTCTACTGTTTTTGCATCACAGGTATCTAGACTGGCCCGTGCTCTGCAGAGGTGAAAACAGTCCTGCCCAGGCAGGCAGGGAACACAAGTAATTACTCCTGAACACATTTGACATTCTCTACATTGCCCAGATGAACGAATCACAGTGTACCAGGGAGTTAAGTCTGGTCTGTATGCCTTGATGCGTACATACACAGTGTTCTATCTGACAGTGTACCAGGGAGTTAAGTCTGGTCTGTATGCCTTGATGCGTACATACACAGTGTTCTATCTGACAGTGTACCAGGGAGTTAAGTCTGGTCTGTATGCCTTGATGCGTACATACACAGTGTTCTATCTGACAGTGTACCAGGGAGTTAAGTCTGGTCTGTATGCCTTGATGCGTACATACACAGTGTTCTATCTGACAGTGTACCAGGGAGTTAAGTCTGGTCTGTATGCCTTGATGCGTACATACACAGTGTTCTATCTGACAGTGTACCAGGGAGTTGAGTCTGGTCTGTATGCCTTGATGCGTACATACACAGTGTTCTATCAGACAGTGTACCAGGGAGTTAAGTCTGGTCTGTATGACTTGATGCGTACATACACAGTGTTCTATCTGACAGTGTACCAGGGAGTTAAGTCTGGTCTGTATGCCTTGATGCGTACATACACAGTGTTCTATCTGACAGTGTATGCAGTTACTCTCATGTCACTGCTTCATGTGATTTGTTGTGTGCTGTTTATATATGATGATCGTGTAATGTGTAGTGAGTGTGTCGTTTCAATCTGGACATTTGAAATCTCATGATCATTCATGTCGTTTGTGTTCTGTGTTCTTGCTGAACTGTTAAGTCTATTGACTGTAATGGGGAGTTTGGAATTAGTAACCTACAGTAGAAATGTTCATCAGATGTTGCGATTTTGTGTGTGTGTGTGTGTATGTGTGAGTGTGTATGTATGTTTTGTGTGTGTGTGTGTGTGTGGTGAGAGTGAGACGGTGTGTATTCAACAGACTGCTCTGCGTGTGACTAGTGTTTTTAATCATAGATACAGTGTGTTTGTGAGGCGTAGTGGGGGGGAGTTCTTCCCTTCACCATAGTAACCATATGGTGTACCCCACCATAGTCATCCTGTGGTGCTGATTGGATGACGCATGAACCACAGCATTCACTGACGCTTGTTTATTCCACCCTGCATGTTGTGTGGTGTCGTCAGTCTGAGGATAGGCGGCTGGGGTATAACATCGAAACCCATTCCTACCCGTGACGCTAACCCAGGTCTGCTCAACTCTGTTACCCCTTCCCCTGTCCCTGTGTGGGGTGATGGGCCTATAGCTCTGATCTGTCCCCACCCCTGTATATTCAGACAGACACCCCCAAATATGTGAGTGTCTTCTGGGTGAGGATGAGCCCTCACCGTGCCTATTTGCAGATTTTTATCTGCTGCTGAAATTGGTTTCACATGAGTGGAGGGGCAGACTGCATCAGCAGATTCTCTGATCATATTAAACAGAGAAGAAGGGGGAAAGGGCCAGCGGTTGTACTGATCTTTAATTTAATAAACAGGACCAAGAAGGGAGACAGAAAAATCATCAGTGCCCTCTTTCTCTGGTCTCTGCTCCTTGGCCAGGCTGAGTTTAACCGTTCTAGTGCAGTGTAGAACGGAGTATGTTCCTCCGTAACATACTGATCAGCAGCATCAGTGGAACATCTGCTGGTCTTCCCCTGATGGGGCACCGCAGCGCCACACATCTGGTCCTGTTACTCTAACACTAGGGGTACAAGGTGGAACAGGTAACGTTCCTGTGTAGCAACACTGGTCCATAAGCATCACTGTTCATCTTGTTAGAAGACTGTACAATATGCATACTACAACTACTAGAAATTAAGAACAATAATGTGAAAATGACTGAATATTATGTCAAATGTTGATTATACTGAAAGTGGTATTGTTTATGAAATCATTTGCACTGTCTGAAATTAAATCTTATTTAGAAGAGGGGGCACAGTCAGAGTTGGGTTGTGTGTTTTCTGCTAGCATAGTTTGGGTTTGACTCTAGGTCAGTCCCAGGTTTTCATTTTCCACCCAGCCCCTCGTCAGACATCTCCTTACATTAGGATCTGCTCCTGCAGAACTTGTAGGGGGCCTGGAGCTGATGCCCACGGCCCCCCCAATCTGCAGATGAAAGTTTATTAGGATTTGCAAAAATGCATCCCATATGTGACTGGCTTGGCAGTCTGGTCTTGATCTTGGGATTCCTCCTTGAGTGATATGATCAGTTGGTTGAATTATCCCACTTCATCAAATTCAGAGCACACCCGGCATGCGCTGCACAGAGAGGAGGAGCGAAGGAGGGGAGCCCTGTGCGTGCGGCACATTAAAGCCCCTCCATCGTCCATGGCCCTGACAGAGGCCCAGATAACACTGTCTGCTGTGAGGTATTATCGGTTCAGCCGGGCCCAGATGCTCAGCAGTCAATATCAGAGTGGTCCACTTGTCCATGACCTGGATAGTGCACATGTATAGGATAAACCTCAAGAGGATGGTATTTGGCTCCCTCTAGCCATTCTGTGTCAGTGTTTGAAAACACACAGGCCCACAGAGGATGCGTCCCTCACCTTAATGCAGCCTACTGTCCTCAGAATGAGCGGCTGTGTGTGTCAGATCCTGCCTGTGAAAAAATGGCACACGCACAGACCCCAGGAATCATATGGAATGTGTGGAGATGGAATATCGACTGCCATTAATCATACTCGGAGTATTTAACAGTCACCCACTGGTATGTAAACAACTAATGCCTTACATGCTTGGCAGCCTCATACGTGTGGTATTTGTCCCTACCCATAATTTAGTTCTCAAATGCAGCCATTCTGGTTGTATGGGCCAGGAGGCTGTTAGGGAGGTCCTTAAGGTGCTTTACAGTCTACAGCCGCAAGCCGGCTCTTCATATGATAATGGTAGATGAACATAAAGCCTCTGGAAGAATGAAACTGCAGTTGCCAAAGTTGCATACTGATACTGTAGTGTTTGTTGTTTCACACCTCAAACTGGAATGATGCTTGGGGAACAGCACACAAAGTGAGAAGGTATTTTTGAATTGATGTGGAGAACGTGTGAACCAGTGGAGGCTGCTGAGGGGAGGACGGCTCATAGTAACGGCTGGAATGGAGTCAATTGAATGGTATCGACCACATGGAAACCACATTTGATACCAACCCATTGACTCCTTTCAAGCCATTATTATGAGCCGTCCTCCCCTCAACAGCCTCCACTGGTGTGAACCTCTCCTTAGAGAATGAGAGAGAACCAAGCAGTGAATACTTTATCAACACCTCACAGGCATCGTAACAAACAACAACCACATCTTACTGATAATGTTGTGCAAATAGGTTGCAGGCAGCAATTTAGATGGCAATGTATTCTGAATAAATTACTAAAATGTCCAGCAATTTGTTTATCTTCTTACGTGGAAAAAGCCAGATGTTCAATTGTTATGCCCTGTTTTTGGCATCGCTACATTGCTTTACTATGTGTTGCCGTTGTTTAAAAGTTTGGTAACGATTTACATGATCTGTTTATTATAATCATCAAGCATACACATCTATAAGCACATCATAAACACACCATTATAGCTATATAGAGTATTATTATATGGCTGTTCAGTCTTGTCCAAGCCTTCTATTTTAGGCACAGAGAGCCAGTCCTAGTGCATTCTGGGAAGGTCCGTTATAAACACTGTAGGGCATTGGGAGGACAGTGCTTGCCAAGAAAACAGAGAAGCACTGCTCTGAATTTTCTGAAGCTGCTATTCACTTCCAAGGACATCTAATGGGACGCCAAATGCCTTCAATTTGAAAATAGAGCCACATGGCTCTTTGAGCCCTCCCACCTTGATATGGATATCTTCAGCACTGTTGTCTCCAAACCAAGCTACCTCTGTCCCTTCACTAACCCAGCTCTTATTACCACTGTTTCAGTATCGCAGCCTAAATGAAAATAAATTATATTAGGAAACCGGTACCGGATGCTTGTTAAGCTCAACACTATCCACACCATACAATATCTCTACATTAATGAAATCGTTGAAATTGCATGGATACATGATTATGCTAGTGTTGTGGAGTAGTTCATCTTTGCACATTGTACTCCCACGAGCGTTATTGTGTTATTAGTGCTGTGTATCAACTCAGCAGGTCTAGTTAGGTCCACTTAAACGTCTTAAGTGACATTACAGCAATGTTTTGATAAAGAGGATCACAACCCTCTGATTCCTTAAATTGTTTATAAACTTGTTAGAAAAGATAAACCCAATTCCTACCTAAAGGTATGAAAACAAATGCAGAATACTAAATTGAACTTAAGTTTGTTTAAATTAGCTGAGAAATCAGGTGAATATGACTTAAACAGGAGTACATTAATGTGGTTGGCAGTTTCAAAGCTAAGCACACAAAGATAGAATTAGTAAATAGGTTTAGGCTGAATCAGGATCTTTGAATATTTGAATGAAGTCCTCTGATAGTTGTGAAAAGGCTATAATGTCATAATGAGGTTATGGAAGGTTTTATTGCCAGCGTATAACAGCGTCGTCACACTGCCTGTTACTATCAGGCCCTCCACTTCTAAAGTCCATCTGGAGATATCCACATTTGTATTGTAGCCATGTTTGGGTGCATCCCAGTAAATCACTGGAGCCGAGCTCCCTGCTATCCAGGACCTTTATATCAGATGATGTGAAAGGAAGGCCCTTAAATCACCAGACTGTTCTCTCTGCTTCAGCACGGCAAGCGGTACCGGTGAAGTCTGACACCAACAGTTTCTATCCCCAAGCCATAAGATTGCTAAATAGCTAAGAAAATGGCTAAACGGACTATCTGAGTTGACCCTTGTGCAAACTCACAGGACTCTACACACTCACGCATACTGACACTCCAACACACATTTAAAATGCACAGACATTTATACTGATACTACACAACCACTCACATACAATCATCATTTATGCTGCTGCTACTCTGTTGATCATATCCTGATGCCTAGTCACCTTACCCCTATACATATCTACCTCTATCACTCCGGTATCTCTGCACATTGGAAATGTAGTTTTGGAACTGACTCTCTATTTAGCTTCTTGCTTTCTTGTGTTCTTATTATTTCTTATTTTAATTTCTCGTGTGTTTTTAATTCTACCTTGTCATTTGGAGTATTACATTGTTATTGATTACTGCATTGTTGGGTTTAGAGCTAGCAAGGAAGGCATTTCTCTTAACTTGTGCATGTGTGCATAGAGAACTTCCGGCGCCGACAGAGATGGCCGCCTCGCTTCGTGTTCCTAGGAAACTATGCAGTTTTTTGTTTTTTACGTGTTATTTCTTACATTGGTACCCCAGGTCATCTTAGGTTTCATTACATACAGTCGAGAAGAACTACTGAATATAAGATCAGCGTCAACTCACCATCAGTACGACCAAGAATATGACTTTCGCGAAGTGGATCCTGTGTTCTGCCTTTCAACCAGGACAACGGAATGGATCCCAGCCGGCGACCCAAAAAAACGACTCTGTAAAAGGTGGAAACGAGGCGGTCACATCGTGCACCACTCCCTAGCATTCTTCTCGCCAATGTCCAGTCTCTTGACAACAAGGTTGATGAAATCCGAGCAAGGGTAGCATTCCAGAGGGACATCAGAGACTGTAACGTTCTTTGCTTCACGGAAACATGGCTCACTGGAGAGACGCTATCGGAGGCGGTGCAGCCAGCGGGTTTCTCCACGCATCGCGCCGACAGAAACAAACATCTTTCTGGTAAGAAGAGGGCGGGGGCGTATGCCTTATGGCTAACGAGACGTGGTGTGATCACAGAAACATACATGAACTCAAATCCTTCTGTTCGCCTGATTTAGAATTCCTCACAATCAAATGTCGACCGCATTATCTACCAAGAGAATTCTCTTCGATTATAATCACAGCCGTATATATTCCCCCCCAAGCAGACACATCGATGGCTCTGAACGAACTTTATTTGACATTGTAGCTGGGGATTTTAACAGGGCTAATCTGAAAACAAGACTCCCTAAATTGTATCAGCATATCGATTGCGCAACCAGGGCTGGAAAAACCTTGGATCATTGTTATTCTAACTTCCGCAACGCATATAAGGCCCTGCCCCGCCCTCCTTTCGGAAAAACTGACCACGACTCCATTTTGCTGATCCCTGCCTACAGACAGAAACTAAAACAAGAAGCTCCCACGCTGAGGTCTGTCCAACAGTGGTCCGACCAAGCTGATTCCACACTCCAAGACTGCTTCCATCACTTGGACTGGGATATGTTTCGTATTGCGTCAGATAACAACATTGACGAATACGCTGATTCTGTGTGCGAGTTCATTAGAACGTGCGTTTAAGATGTCATTCCCATAGCAACGATTAAAACATTCCCTAACCAGAAACCGTGGATTGATGGCAGCATTCGCGTGAAACTGAAAGCGCGAACCACTGCTTTTAATCAGGGCAAGGTGACTGGTAACATGATCGATTACAAACAGTGCAGCTGTTCCCTCCGCAAGGCTATCAAACAAGCTAAGCGTCAGTATAGAGACAAAGTAGAATCTCAATTCAACGGCTCAGACACAAGAGGTATGTGGCAGGGTCTACAGTCAATCACGGACTACAAGAAGAAAACCAGCCCAGTCACGGAACAGGATGTCTTGTTCCCAGGCAGACTAAATAACTTTTTTGCCCGCTTTGAGGACAATACAGTGCCACTGACACGGCCTGCAACAAAAACATGCGGACTCTCCTTCACTACAGCCGAGGTGAGTAAAACATTTAAACGTGTTAACCCTCGCAAGGCTGCAGGCCCAGACGGCATCCCCAGCCGCGCCCTCAGAGCATGCGCAGACCAGCTGGCCGGTGTGTTTACGGACATATTCAATCAATCCCTATACCAGTCTGCTGTTCTCACATGCTTCAAGAGGGCCACCATTGTTCCTGTTCCCAAGAAAGCTAAGGTAACTGAGCAAAAACGACTACCGTCCCGTAGCACTCACTTGCGTCATCATGAAGTGCTTTGAGAGACTAGTCAAGGACCATATCACCTCCATCCTACCTGACACCCTAGACCCACTCCAATTTGCTTACCGCCCAAATAGGTCCACAGACGATGCAATCTCAACCACACTGCACACTGCCCTAACCCATCTGGACAAGAGGAATAGCTATGTGAGAATGCTGTTCATTGACTACAGCTCGGCATTCAACACCATAGTACCCTCCAAGCTCGTCATCAAGCTCGAGACCCTGGGTCTCGACCCCGCCCTGTGCAACTGGGTACTGGACTTCCTGACGGGCCGCCCCCAGGTGGTGAGGGTAGGCAACAACATCTCCACCCCACTGATCCTCAACACTGGGGCCCCACAAGGGTGCGTTCTGAGCCCTCTCCTGTACTCCCTGTTCACCCACGACTGCGTGGCCACACACGCCTCCAACTCAATCATCAAGTTGATGATTACCAACAACGACGAGATGGCCTAAAGGGAGGAGGTGAGGGCCCTCGGAGTGTGGTGCCAGGAAAATAACCTCACACTCAACGTCAACAAAACTAAGGAGATGATTGTGGACTTCAGGAAACAGCAGATCCACATCGATGGAACAGTAGTGGAGAGGGTAGTAAGTTTTAAGTACCTCGGCATACACATCACAGACAAACTGAATTGGTCCACTCACACAGACAGCATCGTGAAGAAAGCGCAGCAGCGCCTCTTCAACCTCAGGAGGCTGAAGAAATTTGGCTTGTCACCAAAAGCACTCACAAACTTCTACAGATGCACAATCGAGAGCATCCTGGCGGGCTGTATCACCGCTTGGTACGGCAACTGCTCCGCCTACAACCGTAAGGCTCTCCAGAGGGTAGTGAGGTCTGCACAACGCATCACCGGGGGCAAACTACCTGCCCTCCAGGACACCTACACCACCCGATGTTACAGGAAGGCCATAAAGATCATCAAGGACAACAACCACCCGAGCCACTGCCTGTTCACCCCGCTATCATCCAGAAGGCGAGGTCAGTACAGGTGCATCAAAGCTGGGACCGAGAGACTGAAAAACAGCTTATATCTCAAGGCCATCAGACTCTCAAACAGCCACCACTAACATTGAGTGGCTGCTGCCAACACATTGACTCAACTCCAGCCACTTTAATAATGGGAATTGATGGGAAATTATGTAAAATATAACTGTCATGTTTTGTCATTGATTATCATGTCTTGTCTCTGTGCTTCCCTTCTATTCGTTTCCCTCTGCTGGTCTTATTCGGTTCTTTCCCTCTTTCTATCCCTCTCTCTCCCCCTCCCTCTCTCCCTCTCTCGCTCTCTCTCTCTATCGTTCCGTTCCTGCTCCCAGCTGTTCCTCATTCTCCTAACTACCTCATTTACTCTTTTCACACCTGTCCCCTATTTTGCCCTCTGATTAGAATCCCTATTTCTCCCTCTGTTTTCCGCTTCTGTCCTTGTCGGATCCTTGTATGATGTTCGCTGTTCTGTGTCCTTGTTCCGCCCTGTCGTGTTTTACCTTCTTCAGATGCTGCGTGTGAGCAGGTGTCAATGTCAGCTACGGCCGGTGCCTTCCCGAAGCGACCTGCAGTCTGTGGTCGCGTCTCCAGTCATTCCTCTCTACTGACGAGTGGATTTCAGTTTTCCTGTTTTTGCTTTCACCTAGATAATATCCAGGATTATCGCTTTTGTCTAAGACTGGAATAAAGACTCTGTTTTCCTTAAGTCGCTTTTGGGTCCTCATTCACCTGCATAACAATATCACTAGCCACTTTAAACAATGCTACCTAATATAATGTTTACATACCCTACATTATTCATCTCGTATGTATACGTATATACTGTACTCTATATCATCTACTGCATCCTTATGTAATACATGTATCACTAGCCACTTTAACTATGCCACTTTGTTTACATACTCATCTCATATGTATATACTGTACTCGATACCATCTACTGTATCTTGCCTATGCTGCTCTGTACCATCACTCATTCATATATCTTTATGTACATATTCTTTATCCCCTTACACTGTGTATACTGTGAATTGTTAGTTAGATTACTTGTTGGTTATTACTGCATTGTCGGAACGAGAAGCACAAGCATTCCGCTACACTCGCATTAACATCTGCTAACCATGTGTATGTGACAAATAAAATTTGATTTGATTTGTGTAAATAATTATGCATCATCATTTGTATTGTTGTTGTACGCTAGCCCATCTAGTGCTCTTAATGTTTGCTTTGTGTTTTATATTGAAAGACATTTAGCAGTTCAATAGACCAATCAAAACTATTTTTATTGAAATTTGTGTGTGTCCCTTTGTATAAAAAAGTCTGTGTCTGCATGTGTGTATGACAACAGGCTGCAGAAGCTGAACTTTACTGCTCTCAGGTTGTGTTTTCTCTTACAGTCAGTCACAGTGTGTAGGAGCACGTGAGGAGGAGTGAAGGATGGAGCGGGAGAAGAGAGGAGAGTTGTCTTTCTCTTCCTCTCCCCCCTCTACTGCATATGACCATATGGAAGCACTTGTAAGGAAAATTAGGTACAAATCAGTTACCTGACAGCACTATTTCTAGCCAGACAGAGCTGGTCAAGCTGTATATCCACTGGACTGGGCAGTTCTTCTGCTATGGTCATCTCCCAGGTATCCTGCAGGTTTTACTGTACCTGACTCCACTTCTGTGATAGTAATACCATGGTCGTCTATGTCACCTATCTACTGTTTTCAGTCACACCATGACTATTAGAGATTCATTTTAAGCATCAGACACTGAGGTATGTGGAGGTTCAGATCTCCTGGAGACTGATACACCTGTTTATCTGGATCTTAGAGATACACAACTCACCAGACTATAGAATTAAATCAATTTCTTTTGTCCAGAACAAAGCTACATTGAATGTTCACTGTGAATCATGTTTTAGTCATTGTTCATGTAAGACTCATTCTGCATGAATGTGTGCATGAGAGACAGTGCACATGTGTACGTGTACGTTGGCCCTGTCTGTCTTTGTCTCTGTACTGCTCTTTGCTCTGTGGAACATCAGGGTGTGAAGAAGCCCCCTGGCTCCAGCACAAATAATCTTCTATAGTCTCAATATGGATTGAACTGTTGGAACATCGGTATGAAGTTCAGAGTTATAGATTTGGCTCAGTGCTCATCTCACACTCCATGCTGCACAGCTTTTTTATTTGTCTCCCAAGGCTGTAAAAAAGGCATATTTTATCTTACTTTATTTAGAAATGTTTGGAGGATAAACTCCCCTGAGAATTAATCTCATTTTTACAGGGGTTCTGGTATGACAACATATGTGCAGTATTGTGAAATCCATTGCAGTTCCCATATCATTATTTTCCTAAAAACTATATATTGCATATAGCTTGAATACAGGCAGACATTGACTCAGTCTGAAGCAGAGATGAGAGAAAGCAAAGTGGTGGTGGTGAAATGGGCCTCAAATGGGAGTCCAGCGTAGGAAAACAGAATAGACTCTCCCTTCACCAGGGTGAAGCCACATTCCCTGGTCAGAAGTCTCAGTGATGAAAGTGGTGTGTGATCTCCCAGGTCATCCTGCGACGCTGCCAATGTTTTCATAAGAGGAGGCTGGGTCCTGGGCGTTTTATCTGCCTGGCCTGGATGGAGCTGGACAGGGGGTGGGGAGGGGATGGACCCTAACCCTCCTTTGTTTGGTTTTCGGGACGGGCAGGACTCTCGCAGCAAGGTGCTTGCTGTCATCACTTTGACCCCTGACCTCAGCCACTGGCAATCCCCAAGACTCCAGAGAAGAGGGCCGCAGGGGCTCTTGGGACAATCACACAGAGATCAGAGGGCAGGGATGCTGGCCATGTGCACATGTGTCATGAAATGGACCCCACTCTCTCTTCTTCATTCATCAGTATGTCTGGTCTCTAGATTTGTTCTCGGTTATTTACCCTTTAGAGTTTTGTCTGAGGTTTAAATTAATTCTGAGCCAATGTGCAATGGATATCGCTACTGAATGACAGGGTAATAGCCTGATCCAAGTGTGGTGAAGAATTGCCAAAAGCCAGCTTCATGTAGATCTGTAGCCTGCTCTAAACATCCCAAATCAACCGTCTCTGCCTCATTTCATAGTATCTGATTACTATGAGGCTTATGTGTGTTAGCTAGAGTAGATAAACTGTATTCATGTAGTGCTGAGTTTTCCCCAGACAGGACAGGCGTTTGTCTTAAATAGAGCTATAATTATCATTGAAGGGTATGTAGTGGACTGTCAACAGCAAATAGTGTGCTTGGATCACGTCTGTGCCGAGAGTGTGTTACATGTAACTAATACATTGCCAATCCTGCTGGTCCTCGTTTTGTACAAGGAAGGGAAGAGGTTAAACACACACACATCGCAACACAAAACAGGTTTCCAACCTTTTTATGCGAGTAAAGTACATGTCGGATATAAAATGTCACGACAGGCCTGATGGAAACAGCAAATCTGTCGGTAAACGTTCCAAATGACGACCAAAGGAAATATGCTAGACAATGTGGGATCTTTTTATGTTGGTAAAATGTATTATGCGAGAAATGGCAGTGGAAACTTGGAGTCATTTGGAACGTTTATGTTGTGTGGTCCTCCCACTATGACTCGGGAAACCATGCAGGTTATTAGGCTACAGATGAAATAAATGATGATGAACTTCACAGGGTGGTGAAAGTGCATGGGTGTGAGCTTGATACTCCTTTCCAATAAATGTTGAGGGTCTTATTCTGGTGACATGATGATGATGGTGACAGGTGTGCGTAATGAAAGGCAACCTGGCGCCCTCAAACGCCTGAGAGGGGGAGCAGGCTTGACACATCATATACGTAGCCTACCCGCTGTCACGCCTTGGTCATTGTATTTTGTGTTTTTGTTATATGTTTGGGTAGGCCAGGGTGTGACATGGGTTTATATGTTGTTTTTTCGTATTGGGGTTTGTAGTTTTGGGATCGCGGCTGATTAGGGGTGTTGTATAGGCTTGGCTGCCTGAGGCGATTCTCAATCAGAGTCAGGTGATTCTCGTTGTCTCTGATTGGGAACCGTATTTAGGCAGCCTTAGTTTCGCTTTGTATTTCTTTGTGTAGTGTTCACCAGATAGGCTGTAATAGGTTTCTCGTTCCGTTTGTTGTTTTTGTATTTAGTTATTTCATGTATCGTCACTTTTCATTCATTAAAGATCATGAGTAACAAACACGCTGCATTTCGGTCCGACTCTCTTCCTTCAACAGACGAACGCCGTTACAGAATCACCCACCACTCACGGACCGAGCAGTGTGTAAACTGGCAGCGACAGCGACAGCTTCAGCAGCGAAAGGAGGACGTTATGGACGGTAGAGGCATGGAGTATACGACGTGGGAAGAAATCGACAGGTGGGCGGCCGACCCAGAGAGAGTGCAGGCGCCCGCCTGGGATTCGCTGCAGCAATGCGAAGAGGGCTATAGGCGAATGGAGTCAATAAAAAAGAGAAGGCGGCGCAGAGCGAAACCCGAAAGTCACCCCAAAAAATTTATTGGGGGGGGGACTCAGGGAGAGTATGGCTGAGTCAGGAGATAGACCTGAGCCAACTCTCCTTGTTTATCGTGAGGAGCCAAGGAGGAGACCAGAACCAGAGCCAGTGTTAGAGGTGAGCGAAGCAGAGACTGTGAAGGAGTTAATGGGGAAAGTGGAGTGGAGAGTAATGAGGGAGTTGCTAGCTTGGTGCTATAGATAAAATATTCGTCCGACAGATCGTGTCGGGGATTTGATAGCACCTGAGTTAGCGCTCTATACTCAACCTGAGGTGCGTGTTAGTCGGCTGGTGAAGTTGGTGCCAGCCTCACGCACCAGGCCTCCTGTGCACATCCCTAGCCTTGCACGTCCTGTGCCTACACTGCTCTCAAGATCTCCAGTTCGCCTTCACGGTCTAGCCCATCCTGTGCCACCTCCACACTCCAGTCCTCCGGTAGCAGCTCCCCGCACCAGGCTTCCTGTGCGTGTCCTCGATCCAGTACCACCAGCTACAGCACCACGCACCAGGCCTTCAGTGCGCCTCGCCTGTTCAGCGCAGCCAGCGCTTTTCTCCTCTCCTGCGCTGTCGGAGTCTCCCGCCTGTTTTGCGCAGCCAGAGCCTTTCTCCTCTCCTGCGCTGGCGGAGTCTCTCGTCTGCCCAGCGCCGCCAGTCTGCCCAGCGCCGCCAGCACCGCCAGTCTGCCCAGAGCCGCCAGTGCTCCCAGTCTGCCCAGCGCCGCCAGTGCTCCCAGTCTGCCCAGCGCCGCCAGTCTGCCCAGCGCCACCAGTCTGCCCAGCGCCGCCAGTGCCGCCAGTCTGCCCAGCGCCGCCAGTGCTCCCAGTCTGCCCAGCGACGCCAGTCTGCCCAGCGTCGCCAGTCTGCCCAGCACCGTCAGTCTGCCCAGCGCTGCCAGTCTGCCCAGCGTCGCCAGTCTGCCCAGCGCCGCCAGTCTGCCAGGATCCGCCAGAAGTGCCAGTCAGCCATGATCTGCCAGTCTGCAGAGAGCTGTCAGCCTGCATGGAGCAGTCAGAGCTATCAGTCTGTAAGAAGCAGCCAGAGCTGTCAGTCTGCATAGAGCAGCTAGATCCGCCAGTCAGCCATGATCTTCCAGATCTGCCAGTCAACCAGTCTCTTCCAGATCTGCCAGTCAACCAGAATCTTCCAGATCTGCTAGTCAACCAGAATCTTCCAGTTCCGCCAGCCAGCCAGGATTTACCGGAGCCTACTACCTGCCTGAGCTTCATCTCAGTACTGGGCTTCCTCTCAGTACTGGGCTTCCTCTCAGTACTGGGCTTCCCCTCAGTCCCGGGCTGCCCCTCAGTCCCGGGCTGCTTCTGTCCCGAGATGCCCCCTCAGTCCCGAGCTGCCCCTCTGTCCCGAGCTGCCCTTCTGTCCCGAGCTGCCCCTCTGTCCCGAGCTGCCCCTCTGTCCCGAGCTGCCCCTCAGTCCAGTGGGGATCTGGGTGAGGACTATTAGGCCTTGGTCGGCGGAGAGGGTGGATTATCCCAGGACGCGAAGGGGAGGAACAAGGACATTAATGGAGTGGGGTCCACGTCCCGAGCCGGAGCCGCCACCATGGACAGACGCCCACCCGGACCCTCCCTATGGTTTGAGGTGCGTCCGGGAGTCCGCACCTTAGGGGAGGGGGTTCTGTCACGCCTTGGTCATTGTATTTTGTGTTTTTGTTATATGTTTGGGTAGGCCAGGGCGTGACATGGGTTTATATGTTGTTTTTCGTATTGGGGTTTGTAGTTTTGGGATCGCGGCTGATTAGGGGTGTTTTATAGGCTTGGCTGCCTGAGGCGATTCTCAATCAGAGTCAGGTGATTCTTGTTGTCTCTGATTGGGGACCGTATTTAGGCAGCCTTAGTTTCGCTTTGTATTTCGTGGGTGATTGTTCCTGTCTTTGTGTAGTGTTCACCAGATAGGCTGTAATAGGTTTCTCGTTCCGTTTGTTGTTTTTGTATTTAGTTATTTCATGTATCGTCACTTTTCATTCATTAAAGATCATGAGTAACAAACACGCTGCATTTCGGTCCGACTCTCTTCCTTCAACAGACGAACGCCGTTACACCCGCGCTGTGTCTGCGAGCTGTATAACACAACACGTTTTGTGACAAAACCATCAGCAGGGTTGAAAATGTGATAGAAACCCATTTAACTTGTATTCTTTATTCGGCACATGTCAACACACACAGCCTTTTATCCGCAACAAGTCAATTTGAGAGAAAACACATCTCTGGTGGGAAAATGTGCATATTGTTTTATGTAGATTTTAGAACATTCCCATGAAAATATGTCCCCAATTGGATAGAAACCTAGCTACAGACCCTAAGCCTATCACTCAATGGTTGACAGACTGTGTCCAAGGAACTCTCTATTTAAAAAAAAAACTATTTACTCATACTCTCTCTCAAGCCTGTACATTCATTGTCACACACGTTTGCACACACATTCAGACAGGCACACACACACACAGATTCCTTCCCTCCTTCCCAAGCTTGCGAGTGAGTCTCAGAACTCCAGGTCAGCCACCTGCCTCTAGGCTGGCACATAGTCCAGTCTCCAGACTACCTTCTCCTTCCTATAACTACCACCTCCAAATCAAGTGGAAATATTATGATTGGACAGAGGTCAGTGTCACCCCTGCCCCTCCATCCCCTCCCATCCCCCCTCCAGGCACGCCATTGTAATTCAATTAACTATGTTCTTAAAGAGGATGGAGCAGGAAGAGGCTGGCTGGTCAGACACAGGTCAACACAGGCCTTCCAGCATATACTGCAGACAAAAGCTCTCAGTGCTATGGGACACAGAGCCATACTGACATATGGATTTACTGATGCCCTCAGCAGTCAGGAGGTCCATATTCACTCTCAATATCATGAAATGTGTGGAGTACCTCTATGACTATGCAGCCTACAAAACTTAACGCAGTACTTTGCACAACATGTAAAAGGAAGAATTCAGATATTTTCACAAGTCCTCCCAAGCTCCCAAAACTATCCTTGTAAAATACTGTATATCTTGTACTTTACATAAATATTTTTGTTTCAGTGGAAAGTAATAGTGTGTTATTTGATCTCATAAAAGGTGTCATGTGTGTGAAGTGTCTGGCTGTGTGTCTGTGATTTCCGTCAGATGTTTGAATTACCCTGAAAGTGTCTCGCTCTCTCCTGTTCTGTGGCCTCTCTCACGGTTAATGGCAACACAGAGAGCAATCACATGTTATATAATAGCCCTGTGTTGTAGACTGTACAGTCACAGAGGAAAAACATCACTAATTAAAAGTCTGTCTTTAATTTGTCAAATCTGGACAGACAAATCCATCTTTGTAGAACGTAAGCTAGAGGTCCATCTTTGACCCGGCTAAGATACTGTACAGTACAGTGTACTGTATACAGATTGACTTACAGTCTATAAAGAGAAGATGAGAATGCTTATGGTAGAGTAAATGTTTGCAGTGTTTTCCCCAGCCATGGGAACCCAGTGTCATCCTTCCACTGATGCTTACTTCATCTGGACACAACTGTGACTGTGTTTAGTTGTTATCAGGGCTTTAGTCAAGTGGAGGGAAGATGTGTAATGTTGGTTTCCATGTTGTGGTAAAACAGCCTTACAAAGAGGGGACACAATTCTATGAAGCCATGGGCCAAATGAAAAACACGTCTACTTGAAGAATACTGTGAAATAGGAGAAAATATGCCTTCAATATTTATATTCTCTATTTGTCAGTGTATTAACTCAGTCTCATTGTCAATATGGGTTTGATATTCTTCAGGAAAATCATCCATGTCCTATTTCTATGGTGATACATAGTGTGCCTCTTAGATTGTGTCAGCCATTTCCATAATGGATAATGACCACGAGCAGAAGAACTCTGTCATTTATTTGGAAAAAGAGAAGCAGCTGTAAAGACTCTCTATGGCGATCTCATTTTACATGGGTTTCCACATAAAACACTCTTGTGTGATAACAGAGGGGGTTCACTGTTTATCAAAGGGTTTGAGATGGGGATTCTGACCTAGACAGGAGCTTTTTCTACAATACAGAGCACCACTGCTTACTTTGGTTTAACAAGCATGACACCACATCACATACTTTACAGTAAAACTACATGAATGTACAGAGTGCTTGATTTCAGTGGACAGGCAGTAGAGAAATCAAGAATCAATTTATCTGAGACTGTCTTCCATCGACAGAGCACACTCAGTGAAAGTGGCACAGCGACAAACTGCAGTCAAGGCAGCTTCTGTCTGCAATGAAGTGTTTGTGTTTTCTCCATGAAATCCCACTATGATGTACATTTTGATGGCTGGCTGGACTGTAGCCAAAGGCCATCCAAGTCTCCATTGATGAAAGAAATCCATAGACACATATAGACATTGCCAATGCACTCACAGGTATTTCCTAGAGGGTTAGGGGGTGATATTGCACTGTGGCACCAAGCTCAGGAGAGGCAGATAGTGGGCCAGGAGGTCTGTGGGTAGAGAGTCCATCTCTAACTGTGAAGGCCGGTAGCCCATCTTCCAAAGTAGTTACAGTCTGTGGTCCTGTGGCTGTTAGAACAATGTCATCTTATTAGGTTCAACAGAGGAGATGGCTGCCATAAGAATACCACACTAACAATCTCTGCCTCAGTAAGGCACATTCGTAGTTTAAACTATGATTTTCCTGATCTTTCATAGAAACAAGGATTTGAATTGGAAGGTATTCCTATAAGCATTAAAACAATCTCTTCACATTTGCTTCTCCAAAAAGAGGATTATCTCTATGTGACACTGAATGTGAGGACATTACTACAGCAATAAGATAAAGACAATGAGGTCTGATGCAGTTTGATGAACAGGAAATGCCACAAACCTTTGTTGTTCTACGCACAATGTTGAATCAAACATGTTTGTGTTGAAGCCTCTCTAAGGCAGTATTGGTTTATCTGCTAACAGGCCTGGGTGGCGTGTTGTGTTGTGGAGCCGGAGGAGCTGGCATCCTCTCTGCCCAACAGAGCTGTCAGGTATTGCAAAAAAACTGACCTCTTGAGCAGAGGTCACCATGAGGAGGAAACAGAGAGGGCCACTCACAGGCCTAATACCTAGGAATGTCCTGACAGAGACTAGAAAGGAGCCCTTTCAAACAGCCCCCTAATCAGAGTCATGTTCTTCATTTAATTTGCGAGGACACTTGCATGTATGAAGATGTCCTTTATTCACAGTTCATTCATTCCCAGGGTTGGGGAATTGAGTAACACAAGAAGTTGGGGGGGGGGGGTGTCTTCTCCATCTCTCCCTCCATAAACCCATACATACATCAAAACATTTATTTCACTCTTTGCTTCACTTGCCCGCTACCCAATTCAATGTAAATGCAATTTTACTTCAACAATAGTAATCTGATCTTATTTATGTACATTTACATAGTTGATTGGTGTGTGAATATGTGAGTGTGTGCTCTTGTGTCACAGGCTGGGCGAATGAGCAATCAAACTGCCAGGATTTTTTATGAAATGTACTAATAATGTTTGATCACATTATCTAATATAAGGACCCACAAAGACCTTCCAAGTGAATGTGAGTGCCTTGATATTTAGCCACTGATAACATTGAGGAAAGGTTAAGGCTTGGCAGGTTATGGCCTGACTGGTTGAATGGTTTTCTCTGTGATACACTTGGGTCAGCTATCAGTTTGACCCCTCTCATCTGGAGAAGACCTGACCTGGGATGTCACTGATAGGGCACACGTGAGCAGTATTATTAGTGAGTACGTATTGCATAAAGGGCACATTTGCACTGTAATTGTAGAACTGTAGAACAGTTTAAAGTGTAGCGCCTGTGGTCCAAACCTGTTAGATATTGCAGGTTGTGGGGGTCAGCCAGGTTGGCAACAAAGCCCTGTTCATCCTGCTTGGAAGGTCCAAATGATTTCAGATAGAGCTGTGTGTGCTGTTTACGGACTCTTGGGTCACATGGGTCCTGCTGATCTTCATAGTATTTAAAAATATATATATATTTTTTAGTATAGACCAGAACCTTGAGTCCCTCGTCCTGTCTCCCAATGGACAGACACAGGATCCAAAGTCAGTGTTCTCTCTATATTCCTCAGTCTGGATGGACACTACAGGAGAGCCTGCAAACAACAGATAACAGTGTTATAGTCCTTAAGGATGATACAACACTGAAACTAGATTTGTCCTCTTCCAGATTTGGTGGAAATCCCCTAACATAATACAATGGTACTAAAATAAATGGAATGGTTCCAGAGGGGTTTCAGACAAGCACCACATCCTACAATAAAACTCCCAATCTCAAGTGAATCTGAACAGACTTGGCTAACCTCTGACCCTTATGGTCTCTCCCCTCATCCTCTCCTCTGAACTCTAAAATACAACCAACATGACTAAACTGCACAAGAACAATGTAAACCAATTAATTTGATTAACATAGAACCATGCCGCAAAAAAAGGCAAGAATAATCAATTTGTCTTAGTATATTATGACATCCGCTGAGTGAATGGGAGCGGACGGAGTGGAAGGTCGGGCCTGGAGGGAAGAGGAAGCTGAGTTTAGTGGTCTGCTAGCTGTGCCTGAGGCCAGCTATAGCTCAGCTAAGAACAATGGAGGCCACAGACAGAAGCCCAAGCAAGCAGAGCCCCATTCCACAGCTACAGCCCAGCAGGGGATGGCATGGTTGGGAAAAGAGGCAAACATCACATGTGACAACGTTATGTCCGTATGGGTGTCTTCCCATCTCTACTCTGTAAATATACAAACCTAATTCACTTGAATTTATGATATTACAGGATATCTGGTAACATTCACTTTTAAAGTGTGCTTGTCACAGTGTAATTACATGTGTAATTACACTGTAACAAGTATTGGAGTTAACTGTAATAACTGATAGTTACAATGTAATAACAAGATGTACCTGGTAGTAATTGCGGTCTGTAATTACAGAAGTATAACAGTGAATGCTTGTTGCCATGCTTGTTACAAATGGGCAGGTTTCCACTAAGTTCACCAACGTATACAGTTCATTACAGTACATCACCCATTCTGACAACCTGGCTCTCATTTTCAAGCCTCTGGAAGTGCGACCCAAAAAGTAAATAAATACACTAGTACACCAGATTGCATGTTTTATCTGCATAAGTACAGGGTAATAACTAGGTGTTACACTTAATTTTAACTAGCTAAATTCTGTGTATCTTGAGGGGTACCTACTTGTAATCATAGTGTACTGATAGCCAGTGGTGAAAAAGTACCCAATTGTCATACTTGAGTAAAACTAAAGATACCTTAATTAAAGGTCACCCAGTAAAATACTCACTGAGTTAAAGTATTTGGTTTTAAATATACTTAAGTATCAAAGTAAAAGTATTATATAAGTAATTATATTAACCAAACCAGACAGCACAATTTTCTTATTTTTTAAATGTATGGATAGCCAGTGGCACACTCCTAAACTCAGACATAATTTACAAACAAAGAATGTGTGTATAGTGAGTCCACCAGATCAGAGGCAGTAGGAGTGACCAGGGTGGTTCACTTGATAAGTGTGTGAATTGGACAATTTTCCTGTCCTGCTAAGCATTCAAAATGTAACCAGTACTTTTGGGTGTCAGGGAAAATGTATGGAGTAAAAAGTACATGATTTTATTTAGAACTGTAGTGGAATTAAAGTTAAAATTGTCAAAAGTATAAATAGGAAAGTTAAGTACAGATACAGTCAAATTAAATTAAATATGTTACGAATATATTCTGTTTAAGATCCAAATGACACCTGCATCTTTAAGTACTGTTACTTAAGTTTACACCACTGCCAATAGCATCCCAACACACCATTTTCAGCCTGCACAAACCACATTATATGTGTTAGCCAATTTAGAACCGATCACTTCATTGACACAACTCTGCACTTAAAAGCTCTGGAGTCTAGTGTCCAGGCCCAGGTAAAGCTATCGTTTCAAATTAATGGAAGCTTATGAGCGCAATGGCACAAATCGGTTCACTACGGTTCACATAAAAACATGTTAAAGAACGTTCTCACTTTTGGATGGGATGGATTGGTGCTATTATTTATTTACGGCATCATGTTAAGGAATTAAAATGGACCTGACAGCATTTTAGCAACATGAAATCTGATTAAAATCGGTTCATATACACCCCCAGGAAGAATATGACACATTCAACTAAATAAAATCTGACAAGTGACCACTTTTCACATTTTCATAAATTCTTAGAACGTTTGGGAATTACACATGCTAAGGTATTTGTGAAACATCTATAGCAATATAGAGTGGGAAAGCGGCCGTGCGTTTGGACAATTAATAGACACTGGAGTAATTAAACCTAATAAAAACATCTGTCTCGTCCAGAACCGGAGTCTACGCAGACCTGTGCACCATAGCCAATCGATGCCTTTATGCAAACAACTCATTGCCACACAGGCTTACCAACATTCACTTTGAACTGGACTTTTCTTGCTAGCTAACCAAATGACACCAGCATCTCTAGCTGTGAATAGCCTCCGAAAAACAATATGAGGGGGAAAAGTCAGTTGCTCACCTACTCCTCCAATGACATGACATTACATCCTCCTAACAGCTAGCTATCTATTTAATGTTAGGCTCTTTTTTTTAGCTTGCTATATAAAAAGATACGCTAGCCTATTATCCACGTTATAACTGAGTTGTGATCATTAGCCTTGCTAGTTTGATTGTATTGAAATTTCCAGCCTTAGTTACAGTCTGTTTTTGTCCAGATTATTGAGTCATTGAAACTGAAACAGTGCATCCCGAACAGTCAGCAAACAATGTACCAGGCCAGCTGTGATTTACAACCTAACCTGATAGCAATATTTTTTGGACTACCAAGAAATGTATTTGTGAATTATATGAATCTAATCATGCATTGAACTGCATCTATCTATTCTGCCAAAAATACCTCAGTGTACGTCATGGAACGCGGAGTCAAGTAGAACCTGTTTTTAAAACGTCTTATAAAGTTGGGTTTGTAACATAAACTGGGAATGTTATATTTTTGACTGATAATATGATTGTCTGTTTGTTTCATATCTACAAACTAGTTAAAACGCTGTCAGTTCCACATTAAGGCATAATGTCTTCCCAATCTGTGACAATGCTGATTTTCTCATCAATTAAACATTTGATGTCAATACAGTTTTCTGTTCCCAAAACTAGAAAATGTTACAAACAGACTCAGACTAAGTTGTGTAGACTTTACCCTTTTCCAAAGTTTTATTTATTTAATTGTGTTGTTTAGAAGGAGTGCAAGGGCAAATTGAGTTATTGCCCAGGCACACGTCCCAGAGTAGGCATTCCCTAACGGAAATATGCTAATTTAGTTTGTTATAAAAATCTTTGGCTTTAACAAGCACTTTTACGTCTAGGTAGGCCTAGACTAAACTATAGAAGGCATGATGATAATAACTAGTATAGGCTAACGTGGTGTCTAATGCTAAAATGTCATACATTCTTCTTCTCTACCACAGATTTCAACAAGGTCTCAGACTCTAGGATGGGAAATGCTTACAAGAAAGAAACAGACAGACAGAGACATATTTCCATTGCTACTTGTAATGTTAAAAAGAGGAGAAAAAGGCAATCTGATTTTTTCTAAATGACCTATCTAGGCCACTCACCATTTTATAGTCTACAGATTTGAGTCACCACTAGAAAAGTTATTTTTATGTTATGTCTTTGTTTAATCTAACGAGTCCAATTATTAATCTAACAATAAATATCCTAATTATTTTGTAAGAAATGCAAAATCTTTTTACATGAGTAGTAGGCCAAAGTAATTATATAGACATACCTATATCCTGTGTAAACACCTAGTAATTACATTGTAGTTATGCAGATATTACATGTACTCTGTGGTGTACGAGTGTGTTTATTTTTCACTTGGATGGCACCTTCAGAAGCTGACGATTAGATTGTCAGGATGGGCAATGCACTTTGTAGGTATACTATAACTACAAGTAAGTACCCCACAAGATACACATGATCTAGCTAATTAAAATGAAGTGTAACAACTAGTAATTACATTGTACTTAGGCTTTGAAATAGTGTCTCATTCCTCATCTGGGATTACATTCGTACTAGATCTTTTTTCCTAAGGTCAACCAATTAAACCCATTTGGTATGCATTATTTTGGGAGCAAGTGCTAACAACAACATTGACTGGAGATATACACTGAACAAAAATATAAAAGCAACATGCAACAATTTTAAAGACTAATGAGTTACAGTTCATATAAAGAAATCTGTCAATTGAAATTCATTAGGCCCTAATCTATGGATTTCACATGACTGGGGATATAGATATGCATCTGTTGGTCACAGATACCTTTAAAAAACATAAGGGTGTGGATCAGAAAACCAGTCTCCTTCGCATAGTTGATCAGGCTGTTGATTATGGCCCGTTGAATCTTGTCCCACTCCTCTTTAATGGCTGTGCAAAGATGCTGGAAATTGGCGGGTGCTGGAATATGTTGTTGTACACGTTGATCCAGAGCATCCCAAACATGCTCAATAGGTGACATGTCTGCTGAGTATGCAGGCCACGGAAGAACTGAGACATTTTCAGCTTCCAGGAATTGTGTACAGGTCCTTGCAACATGTGGCTGTGCCTTTCCATGCTGAAACATGAAGTGATAGCAGCAGATGAAAGGCACGACAATGGGCCTCAGGATTTCGTCATGGTATCTCTGTCCAATCAAATTGCCATTAATAAAATGCAATTGCGTTCATTGTCCATACCTTATGCCTGCTCATACCATAACCCTACTGCAACCATAGGGCACTCTGTTCACAACATTGACATCAGCAAACCGGTCGCCCACATGATGTCACACATGCTGCCATCTGCCCGGTACAGTTGAAACCAAGATTAATCCGGGATTCTTCTCCAGCGAAGGTGAGCATTTGCCTGCTGAATTTCGTTACGATGCAGAACTGAAGTCAGGTCAAGACCCTGGTGAGGACATTGAGCACACAGATGAGCTTCCCTGAGACAGTTTCTAACAGTTTGTGCAGAAATGCTTCGGCTGTGCAAACCCACAGTTTCATCAGCTGTCTGGGTGGCTGGTCTCAGACAATCCCGCAGGTGAAGAAGGCGGATGTAGAGGTCCTAGACTAGTTTCGTCACACATGGTCTGCGGTTGTGAGGCCAGTTGGACGTACTTCCAAATTCTCTAAAATGACAATGAAGACGGCTTATGGTAGAGGAAATAACATTACATTATCTTGCAACAGCTCTGGTGGACTTTACTGCAGTCAGCATGCCAATTGCACACTCCCTTAAAACTTGAGACATCTGTGGTATTGTGATGTGTGACAAAACTGCACATTTTAGAGTGGCCTTTTATTGTCCCCAGCACAAGGTGCACCTGTGTAATGATCATGCCATTTACTCAGCTTCTTGATTTACCACACCTGTCAGGTGGATGGATTATCTTGGCAAAGGATAAATGATCACTAACAGGGATTGAAACAAATGTATGCACAACATTTGAGAGAAATAAGCTTTGTGTGTGTATGGAACATTTCTTTGATATTTTATTTCAGCTCATGAAACATGGGACCAACACTTTACATGTTGCAAAAAAAAGATTTTGGTAGACAGAAGGTGCTCTTTGGTAAAATGGGTAAATTGGTCATCAAAAAGAAAGGAGGAATTCATATAATGAATTAAAATGACTTTATTTGTAAGGCATGTTCAAAGGGAACGAAGATGTAAAATTCTGACACGTTTCGGCTGCATGGCCTCCGTCAGGGAGTACAAAATATGATAATACAATGTCCTCTTTTGAACAGCTTTTTCCAATCAACCCTGATTTGAAGAGGGAGTGGTTACAGAATTCATTGGACAATACCTAGTAAGCAATACTATACACATTCAAAAGTGTAGATATGCTATCAAATTTCTTATAACATATCTATAGTTTTTCACTTTTGAATGTGTATAGTATTGCTTACTAGGTATTGTCCAGTGAAACGAATCAGAGTTTTTAATCTTTGTTTCCATGTTCAGTATATTTTGAACAGTGCACATTCATGGGTAAGTCATTTGATCGTAATGAGTATAGGCTATAATCTGTCAGACACCAAGCGCACCCAGAAGGATTCCAAACCTTTGTCACAGTTGTTAATGCATCGGATGCAGCTGAGAAGAAGTTGGTGAATTGAATGGAAACCTGCCCATTTGTAACGAGCATGGTAACAAGAATTTGTTGTTACACTGCTGTAATTACAAACTGCAATTACTACCAGTTGCATGTGGTTATTACACTGTAACTATGAGTTGTTACCGTTAACTACAATACTTGTTACAGTGTAATTACACATGTAATTACACTGGACCCCTTAAACGGAAGCGTTACCAGATATCTTAATGATTCGTTTTATGAGAAGCCGTGATAATAAGTATTGATTTAGTATGGCTGTATATGTTCACTTTAGTGTCTCGGGGGCCGACTCAAATGTTGAGAGTGTGATTCAGCAGTAGCTGTTCAGGTGCGTCAAGTGATAAACCAGTCTGTCATCAGAATGTCTTTCCAGCGGTACAGTAGGTTTCAGGTAGTGTACCTTGACAATAGGTAGTGAAAGGGGTAATAAGTAGCGCCAGCATGTGGTATCCAAGGCTGAGTTCTGGGTTCCACCTTGGTGCCAGCTGCTGCGGCTGTAATAATAAAGCTGTACAATACGTCTTGCCCGCTGCCCGCATGGGGAATCAGTAGCAGTGATTTGAAATAAAACTTAACAACCAATCAGAAATAGCAAACTCCCCAGGACAAGCTTTGCTGTGCTCCACTCACAGTCTTTGTTCATAGCTAATGAGCTATGGTTGTTTAGAAACACATGTTTTTTCCATAAGATTTAATGATTTCCTAATATAGTTACTTGCAGCATACTAGAGCATAACACAGCAATTATATTCCTATAATGATGGCCATTATAGAGGGCCTTTCTCTGGATATTGTATGATGTTGGCAAAGTCTAACACCAGGCTTGTTATGGCACGGCCTCTCGTAATGAGAGCACGGCAGCCATGTTGTAGTCCTGGTCCATCGACTACTGTTGCCTTGAAAATGTTGCAAGTTTATTTGGTAGATTTGCTACTGTTTGCTATGGTTTACAATGTGGACAGTCGTCAGTCACAATACTCTTGCGTGTTAGACCATAAAGCACATATCTGATTAGTGAGATATCAGCCCAAAAGGTTCAACTTTACACACAATTTAAGGTGAGTTACTAAATCGACAAGTTTGGATGAAGATAAACGTTTGGATGGAAGTTAATGTAATCTAATATTGGTCTGGAATTCCTCTCAGGGCCTCTGGGGTATGAAATATGATTATGGAAACACACCAAGATGTGAAAATGTTGGACATGTGAGAAGAGAATCCTAAAAATGAAAGCAAGAGAGGGGCTAAGTTGATTAGACGATTGGACAGGGGGTGTGTGGTGCGAGCTCTGGCAGTACCCCGGTCTAGAAGGGCTGCTGGCCACGTGCCGATCAGAACTTGTGACTGAGGGGACTATCAAAGGTAAGGACCTCCGGCCGGGTCGGAATACAAAGAGGCCACTGAACAGTTGGCCTTTTCATTTCATGCCTGACATCCATGTCCTTCTGCTGCTGATTCAATTTCAACTAATTACTCAATTAAAATCACATGCAGGAGCAAGTAACCTTTTTTTTAAAGAGCTTCAGCTCCAAAATAACTATTTCTACATCCCCCAGAGTGTCTGGTGAAGAGAATTCCTACATGACATGGCAGAACAGGCCTATTATCCCATTTTTAGCACTTTTATACAACCAGCCATTAAATTGGCCACTCGTTAGTGAAAGACATTAATCAGAGGACATACTGTATATATATTTTATTTTATTTAACCTTTATTTAACTAGGCAAGACAATTAAGAACTCGTTCTTAATTACAATGACCGCCTGCCAGGACGACGCTGGGCCTATTGTGCGTCGCCCGCCCTATGAGACTACCAATCGTGATACGGCCTGGATTCAAACCAGGGTCTGCAGTGATGCTGAGATGCAGTGCCTTAGACCGCTGCCCCACTCGGGAGGTTCATAGGTACATTTAGCACAGTTTTTCTTTACAGCGGTTATGTAACGTCTTCATCTGTTGAATGAAGAGAGTCAGACCGAAATGCAGCGTGTAGGTTACTCATGACTTTAATGAAATATGTCGCGGTACATGAAATAACTGATAATACGAAAACAACAAACGAGTGAAACTAATTACAGCCTATCTGGTGACTACTACACAGAGACAGGTACAAACACCCACAAAATACAACGCAAACTCAGGCTGCCTAAATACGGTTCCCAATCAGAGACAACGATAAGCAGCTGACTCCAATATGAGAATCGCCTCAGGCAGCCAAGCCTAACTAGACACACCCCTAATCATACACAATCCCAATTACTACAAACCCCAATACGAAAACACAACATATAAACCTATGTCACACCCTGGCTTACCCAAACATATACCAAAAACACAAAATATAATGACCAGGGCGTGACAGAACCCCCCCCTAAGGTGCGGACTCCGGGACGCACCTCAAGAGCATAGGGAGGGTCCGGGGTCCGGGTGGGCGTCTGTCCATGGTGGCGATTCTGGCTCGGGACGTGGACCCCACTCCATAAATGTCCTATTTCCTCTTCTTCGCGTCCTGGGATAATCCACTTTCCCCGCCGACCATGGCCTAATAGTCCTCACCCTGATCCCCACATAACTGAGGGGCAGCTCGGGACCGAGGGGCAGCTCGGGACAGAGGGGCAGCTCGGGACAGAGGGGCAGCTCAGGACAGAGGGGCAGCTCGGGACAGAGGGGCAGCTCAGGACAGAGGGGCAACTCAGGACAGAGGGGCAGCTCGGGACAGAGGGGCAGCTCGGGACAGAGGGGCAGCTCGGGACAGAGGGGCAGCTCAGGACAGAGGGGCAGCTCAGGACAGAGGGGCAGCTCAGGACAGAGGGGCAGCCCGGGACAGAGGGGCAGCCCGGGACCGAAGCAGCCCGGTACTGAGGGGAAGCCCGGTACTGAGAGGCAGCCCAGTACAGAGAGGAAGCCTAGTACTGAGAGGAAGCTCAGTACTGAGAGGAAGCTCAGGCAGGTAGTAGGCTCCGGTAAATCCTGGCTGGCTGGTGGAACTGGATGATTCAGGTTGTCTGGCCGATCTAGAAGATCTTGGCAGACTGGCACTTCTGGCGGATCCTGGCAGACTGGCGACGCTGGGCCGACTGGCGGCGCTGGGCCGACTGGGAGCACTGGGCAGACTGGGAGCACTGGGCAGACTGGGAGCACTGGGCAGACTGGGAGCACTGGGCAGAATGGGAGCACTGGCGGCGCTGGGCAGACTGGAGACTCCGGCAGCGCAGGAGAGGAGAAAGGCTCTGGCTGTGCTAAACAGGCGGGAGACTACAACAGCGCAGGAGAGGAGAAAAGCTCTGGCTGCGCTAAACAGGCGAGGCGCACTGGACGCGCTGGGCCGACTGGGAGCACTGGCAGCGCTGGACAGACAGGAGACTCCGGCAGCGCAGGGGAGGAGAAAGGCTCTGGCTGCGCTAAACAGGCGGGAGACTCCGATAGCGCAGGAGAGGAGAAAAGCTGTGGCTGCGCTAAACAAGCGGGAGACTCCGGCAGCGCAGGAGGGGAGAAAAGCACTGGCTGCGCTGAACAGGCGAGGCGCACTGGAGGCCTGGTGCGTGGTGCTGGAACTGGTGGTACTGGCGCGAGGACACGCACAGGAAGCCTGGTGCGGGGAGCTGCTACCGGAGGACTGGTGTGTAGAGGTGGCTATGGATAGACCGGACCGTGCAGGCGCACTGGAGCTCTTGAGCACCGAGCCTGCCCAAGCTTACCTGGCTCGATGCCCACTCTAGCCCGGCCAATAGGAAGGGCTGGTATGTGTCGCAGCTGGCTCTGCACCCGCACTGGAAACACTGTGCGCTCCATAGCATAACACGGTGCCTGCCCGGTCTCTCTAGCCCAACGGTGAGCACAGGGAGTATGCGCAGGTCTCCTACCTGGCATAACTATTCTCCCCTCTAGCCCCCCCCCCAATACATTTTTTGGGGTGACTTTCCGGTTTCCAAACGCGTCGCCGTGCTGCTTCCTCATACCTGCCCCTCTCCGCTTTAGCTGCTTCTATTTCCTCCTTGGGACGGCGATATTCTCCCGGCTGCGCCCAGGGTCCTTTACCGTCTAATTCCTCCTCCCATGTCCAAATCTCCAAATGGTACAGTCTCTCCCACTGCAACTGTTCTTCACGATTAACAGGGAGAGTAGGCTCAGGTCTGACTCCTGACTCAGCCACTCTCTCTCTGCGCTTTCCCCCGTTACTTTCCGTTTTCGCTCTGTATAGCCGTGCTTTCCTTTTCGAATCCATACGTCTATAGCCCTCCTCGCATTGCTGTAGGGAATCCCAGGCGGGCTCCTGCACTCGCTCTGGGTCGGCCGCCCACCTGTCGATTTCTTCCCACGTAGTATACTCCATGCTTCTGCTGTCCATAACGTCCTCCTTCAGATCCTGCCAGTTCACACGCTGCTCGGTCTGTGAGTGTTGGGTGTTTCTGTAACATGGTTTGTCTGTTGAATGAAGAGAGTCAGACCGAAATGCAGCGTGTAGGTTACTCATGACTTTAATGAAATATGTCGCGGTACATGAAATAACTGATAATACGAAAACAACAAACTAGTGAAACTAATTACAGCCTATCTGGTGACTACTACACAGAGACAGGTACAAACACCCACAAAATACAACGCGAACTCAGGCTGCCTAAATACGGTTCCCAATCAGAGACAACGATAAGCAGCTGACTCCAATTGAGAATCGCCTCAGGCAGCCAAGCCTAACTAGACACACCCCTAATCATACACAATCCCAATTACTACAAACCCCAATACGAAAACACAACATATAAACCCATGTCACACCCTGGCTTACCCAAACATATACCAAAAACACAAAATATAATGACCAGGGCGTGACAGGTTACAATTTTTGTAGTTTTCTCCATGCTACAATATATGGACACCAATATTAAAGTTATATAAATTCTTCTGAAAGTGGATCCAATTATCATTCCCCTAAATGACATGTTTTAATGTCTACTTCTCTATTGCATTCCTTAGGTTTATTTCCCAGGCTACTTAGAGCCAGGGATTCTCCCTCCTCTCTGTTATGCTACCTACAGGACTAGCTGCACAGCTTTGGTGAGGCCTATAGCACACATAGAAGGGAGAGATTGCTTGCAGAGGAAGATGTGAGGAAGAGGAAATGGGGTCTGGCATGTTGACTCAGTAGTAGGCCCCTCAGGACCCCTCAACGGACAGCTATTAAAGTTTAATTGCTAGCGTCGCCTATCATGGAAGTCCTCAGAGCTCTGTAGGGGTAAATTGCTGAGCTACTGGGGAAGGAAGGTCATTTGTTGAATAAGGAAGGCCCAGTCATGGTTTAGGTAGGAGATGTCTGCCCAGCTAACAACAAACACTCTCACAACTTTATGGAGAACATTCCCTTAAGAGTGCCTAACGTTTTCATAAGAACATTCCAGTGATGTCTTGAAAACAGTCCTTGCACCATTCACTTAATGTCAAACGGAACTTGCCCAGAACGTGGTCACCATGTTTTCAGAATATTCAATATTAATATTACGTTTCATCAGAACATTGCAAGAATATTACAATGTCCAGTTTTCTAAGGGTTTGGAGAATTTTCCATCAACGTCAAGCCAAACATTCACAGAATATGGTTGCCATGTTTTCAGAACATAAGATAATGTTCTCTCTCCCTATAATTGTTAGCTGGGTGGGTGTTCAGAGGATGCTGCGAGCCTGACACCTGCGAGCCTGAGAACTCAGTGCTGCGTCACTACTACATCTACAACATACCACGATGTTACTGTAGGTTACAGTGTGTGGTAAAGTAACAAAAAACACAATGGATGTTAAGGAACATTGTGTCCAGCCCCAATTTTCTCTTTCCCTCCCAGGAAAAATAAGGAGTATCTGAGCTTTGTTTCTGGGTTATTTGCATAATTCACTTTGATGGGTGAATACTTGTCTCCATCCCTCGGTCTCTTTTGTATCTGAAGATTACAACGGGACTGTTTCCAGCGCCACGCAGGCTACCAGGAGAAGACTATCAAAGGGAAGGACTGGGCTTTTAAGTCAGGACCCTTCGATTGTATTACAGATTGGTTCCAGGTGAGGCAGCTTTGGTAAGCTCAGCCAGAGGAAAATTGCCCTCCATGGAGTGCCGGCGAGAGGCAGGGAGGCTTCACGGTTGGCATGGCACTCCAGAATTCCAAAACTACTTCAGCAGGATTTCGGAGGGATGAACACCGAACCTCAAAAATCTTGTTGTGGTTGATCGCAGTTCCATTAAAAGCTAAGCCAGAGAAAGGGGTACACAGGGTGTCTGTCTATTTCAAAAGATTATGTTGGAATAGCTGGATAGTACGGTCATGCACAGACTTCAACTGTCACCATAATGGTCAAATTATCCCTTTGATTCTTTCAGAAAATAAGTCCAGGATTTATCTTTCAAACTGAGACATTCTCCAGCTCCTCTTTGGTGTTGACATGATTTTGTAAATTGGAGGTTCATCTTCATTTCCATCTCATTCACACATCATGACAGGAATCTCTATCTGCAGGACTCCTGACTGCTGAGAATCTTGCAGCTTTTACTAAAGAGAATACCAATCCTATTGATTAAGACTGACATCCGGTTGTGTCTTGGTTAATCTGATAACAGCTATTTTTGAGGATTGATATGAATGACACTGAAAACTCACAAATGTGGCCATTGTTCTTGTTTTTCTTTATGTAGATTGAATTCATTGAGTTTTAACAGTGACAGAGAACAAATTCCTTGGTACGTGGAATGGAAGCAGAAAATGAAGGTTTGGTGCAGAACAGGTGCATACGGAATGTTGATCTTTGATATACCTGTTGATAATAGAGCAGATCCTCACCTTGAGGGTCACCCAGCTAGCCTTAACTCCCTCCCTCACTGGTGTTGCTGTATCTCTGCCATCTGTCATCATCTTCTTTCAATAGACCCATGCCCACTGCCCATGATGCCAGGTCTCAGAGCCAAGCCTGTCTGTTCAGTTAAACGCATCATAAACCAGTCCTCAGGGAAACACTAAACAGATCTTGGATTGTTGTACATGTATGTAGAGCTGGTTGTCCTGGGCTCCCTCTGCACGCAGCAGTGTCAGCTCTGATCTAAAGCAGGCTGCGTGTGGAAAGGCCAATTAGGCAAAGACTGTTCTGAGGACGACGTATGCGTGCCAGGCCTTGCCATTCTACATCACTCACCTGCCCCGACAGATTGTCCTAGACACTGCAACCTCCGCTCATGTTTTTGAACTGGGGGGGATAATAAAAAAAAATCCTTAATTGGGTGTTCTTCTTTGTTGTCAAGGGCTTTTGAAGCAGAGCACAAATGAAAAGAGTAATGTATTTTGGTTTTGCAATACGCTATACAACAAAGGTACAAATCAAATGCCCCTGCCATCATCCTTCAAAGTGCCCCAGTCTGGATTTCCTCTGTGTTACTTCTGTCAGATCTTAATTCATCTAATATTCCCTCTTTTGAAAAAACATACTGTGAGTCAATCATCAACGCTCTACTTCCAAATAGCATCAGATAGCAGAGTTAGTAAGGCAGTGGACCAGCTTGAGTGAGGAGGCCAGGTTATTGTCGTGGGAAAAATGTAATCTTGTAATGGTTCACCAATTCCCCACTGATTAAGTTTACACTGAGAGGAAAGATTGTTTCCACCTTTGCAGAGGGTCGAGCTCAACAACAAAGAGTCTTCGGTGGACCTCTGTAGTCTGCACTATCACTCCACCCTCCTCCTAGGCCACACAGAGCAAATAAGCTGTTATTCCACTGTTGTTTAGAAGGATTGCAGAGGGATTGGTCCTGTAATGAAAAGAAAATAGAGGCGATGTTCCCATGACGGACATGGTAAACCGAATCGAGACGGGGCGCACCGTTGGCTCTGAGTTCACACCTCTGGTCCCGGAACCCCATCCCTTAACGCCCATCCCCCAACCCTCACTGACTCACCCTTTCCAAAGAACCTGATCCGGCCTGGAGGCCCATGAGGTCACGTCCTGGTGAGGATTTGTTTGATTTCTCTAATCACTGCTGAGGCTCTTCTTGTCTTTGTTTGCTCTGTAGAACAAGCAGTAAACACACATGCTTAAGGTTGTATGGCACACAGACAGAGAGAGCAGCGGACAACTGCCGGAGGACACCGAACTCTTGATTGCATTGAAGGTCATTGTAATTACTTTGTCATGTGCCTGTCCTGAACTACTCTGACTGTGCCGATGGTATGTCAAAATATGACGAGGGCATTGCAATTAATTCAAAACAAATTGACAAGAAAATATACGGATCATACGTCACACACAAAGTGAATCCTAAGACATTCCTAAGTGAACAGCAGTGTTTGCGTTGTCAAACAGAGTGCCACTCCATATGTTAACTTAGAGATCAGCTCAGCTAGGTGGATATCCAGCCTCCTCTTGTAAACAGAGCTTAGTTTCTGTTGGACCCTAACCCCCTCTCTGGTGGTAGGGGATCAGAGGGGTCATTTGTGATTGGACTAAACACCAGGACCACTTGCCAAGCTGAAAGGCAATGTGGGAGCTTCAAGACCGAGTGGAACACTCTGGCCATGTCTCACAGGGGGAACAGGTGGGTGGGTGGGGCTAGCTGGACCCCTGAGGAGAGAGACCCACAGGGTGGGAGGAAGCTGCTGTGAATGAAAATCAGGAGAGGGAGGAAGTGCAGTGTTTATGCTGCTCATGGTCTCCTCTCTTCACTGTCAGGGAGAAACAAGCCCTGCTGGAGGTAGGTAGAGCCTGCCTGGCCTGGCCTTACTCCACTAACAGGAGAGCCTGCAGGGCCAGAACCCTGCTGCCTGTTACTATGTATAGGCTCTCCCCCTCTTGTCAGGACCCCAGCTGTCTACCCTCGGAACCCCCTGCTGCTCCATGATTTGGTGGGAAAAGGAGATGACATGGGATCGATATGGACCTGTTTCTGACAACAGGGTCGTCCTGATTCATACATCTAAATTTGAGCAGAGACATGTTGATTCTTCAATAAGAAAAAGTGACTGAGTATAGGATTTAGTGCCAAAAGGCGTTTTCTGCCCCGGCTGATCTGTAAACTGTAAGTGGTTGGAATCAGCACAACCAAATGTAATGCAACTCTCTGCAGAGGACACGCCATCATAACTTTGTCATAATAATCCACTGTCCAAAACTCTTCCCCGTAGAGTTCAGAGGCAGAGTTATAGTTGTTTATTGTTTGGTACTGTGTGTTGTCATGGTTAGATCATGACGTGAGCAGTAATGGTCTTTTCTCAAATCTCATTTGCTCCGTTTCCAGATAACCATCAGTTTAACCATATTTGAAAAACACATTTGTTTGTGTGGAGTAATAGTTTGTGTGGAGTAATAGTTTGTGTGGAGTAATAGTTTGTGTGGAGTAATAGTTTGTGTGGAGTAATAGTTTGTGTGGAGTAATAGTTTGTGTGGAGTAATAGTTTGTGTGGAGTAATAGTTTGTGTGGAGTAATAGTTTGTGTGGAGTAATAGTTTGTGTGGAGTAATAGTTTGTGTGGAGTAATAGTTTGTGTGGAGTAATAGTTTGTGTGGAGTGGAGTAATAGTTTGTGTGGAGTAATAGTACTCTGGTCATTTCTTCAGTCTTTGGCTCTCAAAGGGAAATGACATTTATGTTACAATGACACACTGTCCACTGTTGGTATTTTTTGTTTTGACTGATACCAGGTGATAATTACAGTGTTATGTTACATTATATTAGAGGGAAAAACAAGATACTGAATAAACGATGTGATTCATATAATATCACATAACATACCAATGCATACTGGTGGTCTGCAGTCACTGTCGTAGGTATAAAAAATGTAGACTGGTCTTAGTCTAAAAACGATATGCTCAATTTGAGCATTTCTGGGCAAGATAAACGTACAAGATTCAAAAGCTGCGGATGTGGCCCTTGTGGGTGAAATCAATTGAGAGGTACACAATTTTCCTAACGTGAGGCCATTCTCCCACAATGAATGCACAGTCACACCACCACCACCAGGTCTGGAACTGAACTATAACTACATAATGAACCATCTGGTCTCTGATGTTGGACTACAACATTGCACACAAACACAGACACACACGCAGCAGACCGCAAGGGGCTGCACACTGTCTCCAATCACATATTTACACGCATATACAGGTACACACACTCTCTTACACTCCCTGACACGCAAATACACACATGCACGCACACAGGCCTGTTGATGTGTGTGAAACACATAGGTGGATCTCTGCAGTGAGTCTTTATAAGTTTTGAACTGCACATAGTGTGTTTTGAAGGCTCCTTTCAGGGTCTTGGATTGGACGCCGGCCACCTATTGCCTATCCAGGAAGTGTATATGATGTGGAGTCTGAATGCTCCGCAGACTTCCTGGTACTGACGCATGCCCATGGTGTAATGTCAAACCCTACCTTGTCTTAACAGCTCCTCAGCCTCAATCTAAACCCTGACCCCAGATCATCCACAGAGCCCCACCACGTCACCCTTTCAACCCCATCACCATGCCCATTCTGAGGCCTGCTGGGCCGATGGGGTCAGCCAGCGCCTCACGTCAGCCCTAAAGAAACAGGAAAGAGAGAGAGTGGCTCATGTTATTCAGAATAGCAACCAAAGTTAATTAAATGACACCTGTCTGTTCCTGAAGTCTCCTTCTGGGGAAACGCTGACAGGTTCCAGAGCCCTGGTCCAGTCCAACCAGACTGCAGAGAGACACCACAGAGGACTGGTCCAGTCCAACCAGACTGCAGAGAGACACCACAGAGCCCTGGTCCAGTCCAACTAGACTGCAGAGAGACACCACAGAGCCATGGTCCAGTCCAACCAGACTGCAGAGAGACACCACAGAGCCCTGGTCCAGTCCAACCAGACTGCAGAGAGATACCACAGAGACCTGGTCTAGTCCAACCAGACTGCAGAGAGACACCACAGAGCCCTGGTCCAGTCCAACCAGACTGCAGAGAGACACCACAGAGCCCTGGTCCAGTCCAACCAGACTGCAGAGAGACACCACAGAGCCCTGGTTCAGTCCAACCAGACTGCAGAGAGACACCACACCACAGAGCCCTGGTCCAGTCCAACCAGACTGCAGAGAGACACCACAGAGCCCTGGTCCAGTCCAACCAGACTGCAGAGAGACACCACAGAGCCCTGGTCCAGTCCAACCAGACTGCAGAGAGACACCACAGAGGACTGGTCCAGTCCAACCAGACTGCAGAGAGACGCCACAGAGGACTGGTCCAGTCCAACCAGACTGCAGAGAGACACCACAGAGGACTGGTCCAGTCCAACCAGACTGCAGAGAGACACCACAGAGGACTGGTCCAGTCCAACCAGAATGCAGAGAGACACCACAGAGCCCTGGTCCAGTCCAACCAGACTGCAGAGAGATACCACAGATGACTGGTCCAGTCCAACCAGATTGCAGAGAGACACCACAGAGTACTGGGGAGTTCTGGGACACACAGGAATCACAATAGACCCTTCTCCTCAGGGAAATACACCAGACATCAGCATGTGTGTTCAGCTATAAGCAGGCTAGTCAGAAATGGTCACACACACTGTTTGGTCCAAATATGTGCACGCTTGCTCATGCACATGAAAGCATCCTGCTCTGCGCATTTTGGAGCGCAGTCATATAGCTAATTTTGCCTATGATCTGTAATTGCATATCCTGTGTTTCTCATAACCATTCCATTACCATAGGTTCAGTCATACTTTGTATTTCAGAGGCTTTCTCCTCCTCTGTCCCTATGATTTATGTGAAGCATATGTGTTTTATCTGTGATACAGTGTGATGTAGGCTCTCTTTTTCAATCATCCTTTCCTAGTCCCTCTTTTTCTCTCTCACTTGCTATTTTTCACATTCTGTATGCCAAGATGTTCCCTGGAGAAAGGAGTAGTTATTGATCGCATTAATATTACTAGTCTCTTCTCCTTCCTATCTTAGGCAGAGACAGTGCAAGAGCGTAATCATTTTAATGATCTCTCATCCTAGTTAAAACCGAATGGTCAACCCTTTTCATTTTTCTGCATATTTATCCAGTGAGCTGACCATCTACTCAAGAGCTCTGCTACAGAGATTTCAACGAGCTCGTGGACTGATACCATCACCAGGAATGAGGATACCTCCAAAAACATGTTTCTCGTTTGACTCGTTTGGATGAAATGTCCATTTCTGTTATCTGCAGATCAGTTTTGTTTTGTTTTTCTAAAGTGGATAGATTTCACCCGAGGTAACAGTGGAAGTCTAAAACCCTCCATAAAGCTAGAACACAAACACCGGCCTGAAGCGGAGGCTCTCCAGCTCCAAGTTTCGGTTTAGATTTCCATCTGAACTGATTAAAATCTGAATTTCAAGTAAACATGACAGATTCCATCTGCTTTAATGTAAAAACGAGAGAGTTTTGATGACAAGAGCAGAATGTTTTAAAGAAATGCACAGCTAGGTATTTCAGGTCAACTCATCACTGTCTTTTCTCCTAACCTCCTGTTGTGATCTAGTTGAGACCCTCTTTGTGTAGCCCATGAGGGTTTTCATTGGCAGAGCACACAGAAATATCACAAGGTGCTTTGAAGCTGATTTCAAATGAGACCTAAAGTGAAGCAGACAAAACGTGTAGTCCAACATTGAGCGTGGCAGGTCACAGACTCCCATTCAACTATGTGACCCCTCCATGTGTGTCCAGGCTTGGATCTGAAAGATGGGTGAGCAGTGCAGTTGGATCACAGTGGTTGAGCTCAGATTTAGTAGGATACACAGTCACACCCCTGGATGGGGGAAAGTCTGAGATCCAGCACAGGGTGTGAGACCCAACCCCGCCTCTCGACTCATAGGAAACGAGAGGAGGAGAGAACCAAAGATCCAGTACCCATTGGGACCCATTTACTTTCTGCCCTGCAGGATTTAATCATTGATGATCCCTGTTTTCTGCCTTGTAGTAGTAATAGGAGTATCATTTTATGTCATGTATGATCTCTTCAAGGGACACATGTTTGAAAGGCCATCTGAAAAGAATGGTAGGAGACAAGGGAGTGTGCAACACACCTCTTGTCTATCGTCCGGGAATGAAGAGGGTCGAGGGATTTATTCCATAGTGACTGAACAGTATCAGATCCAGAAGTGCTCTAGTATAGAAAATATGGTGATGGTTTAAATAGGAGATAGCATTATGGCCTAAAACATAAAATACATAGACACTTTACACAGACTATAATGGATTGGTGGGGTGCATCATGGGATTGCTTTGTCTTTGCCCAACTGTAACACAGACACACACGTGCACACACACACACACACACACACACACAAACATGCTGGTTAAATTGGGAATAACCCTAACTCTATTTTCATGTCCACATCCCGGTTCAAACCTAACCCTATCCTCAACCCTAACCCTAGTTTCATGTCCACATCCCGGTTCAAACCTAACCCTATCCTCAACCACAACCCTGGTTTCATGTCCACATCCCGGTTCAAACCTAACCCTATCCTCAACCCTATCCCTAGCTTCATCTCCACATCCCGGTTCAAACCTAACCCTATCCTCAACCACAACCCTAACCCTAGCTTCATGTCCACATCCCGGTTCAACTTTATTCCTATCCTCAACTATAATCCTAACCCTTGTTTAGGAATATTTTGTTCTTCTTTGTATTCTCCTTTTGTCTTTGACCCAGGGTGCAGGAGCCCAGCTCCAGGTAGATCCAGCTCAATTTAACCTCTGCCGCTACTGTACATATTGTACATGCACATTTGCACTCACAGTATTGCGCTAACAAACACAAACATTTCAGAACAAAACAACATCTCTATAAAAGGCTGCAGATAGCCTAGCAGTTAGAACGTTGGGCTAGTAACCGAAAGGTTGCTTGTTAAAATATCCGAGCCGCCACGGTGAAAGATATGTTGATGTATCCTTGTGCAAGGCACTTAAGCCTAATTTGCTTCAGGGGCTCCGTACTACTATTGCTGACCCTGTAAAACAACACATTTCACTGCGTCTGTGTATCTGGTGTATGGAACAATAAAACCATGTTTTTTTTGTGCAAGTTTTATATTTCCATCCTTAAAAAGCTAATAGACAAATGTTAAAATATGACAAGAAAATGATTATGTAGTAGAATTTTCAGTAGTTCTTTCGGGTATATGAGTTGTAGTATATTAAATGTTTTCCTCTGGAAGTGTAACTGGACCTGGAGAGGGATTAATGATGAGTGACAGATGAGCTTCAAAGCCAGTCTCCAAGCCGGTCACATGACTGTGAACCTCAGTCCGGTTCCTGTCCCTAGGCAGGCATCCCAGTAGTTCCCATGATGCCCTCTGGGCCTGGCTCAGTTTGATGGCAGCGCCAGGCCTGCTCTGGTTTCACCTTGCCAGATAAGATCGGCACGTGTGGATTCCTCAGCTCGCTGACCAACACAGGTTACAGTTGACCCCTTGGAGCAGCTTAAATAATGCCCCAGGTTTGGGGGGGGTTCAAAAGCCAAACTCAGTCACACAACACTACAACAGGAAGCCGGGGTCAAAGTTTGGCAATTCCTCTCCTGTTGGTATGATTTAACTGATTTTACACTGTCGTCTAAACTTCTTTGCTTAAAGCAATGCTGTAATTATACATTTGGAAAATAGTCTCTCCTAAGTGTAGAGAATCAATCCAGACCATCTCTCTCACTTCTCTGTCTCTCCCTCTCTTGTTAAGTGTTATAATGTATCTGTGCAGGGCCTGCTTGGGCCTCACAGGCAGAGGAGTCTGCTTTGTGTTGGCTGAGAGAGCAAGAGAGCAAGAGAGAGATCGAGAGAGAGATCGAGAGAGAGAGGGAGCGAGAGAGCGAAGAGTGAGTTCTGGGTTCTGAGAGACTAGAGACTCTAGTCAAGAGTACACTAGGCCCCTCAGCTACTCAGCCTGGAGAGGCCTGCTGAGGAATAGTGGAGTAGAAGAGGCGAGGATTAGAGGGGCATCTCACAGAGCTCTTTTCATCTTTTCATTATTCTCTCAATTAGCTTGCTACTCCCTGCTGTCAGGGGAATATATGGTTCTTTACTGGGAGGGGGATTTGTGTGCGTTTGAACCACATATAAAAATCTATGGATGCCACCTCTGACACAGCATCAGACAGCATTCGCATTAGGAACATGTTGAAAAGCTGTGTGCTAATTTCACCCGCAAAGAGTCGTGTGCTGTGGATCAGAAAGGGCCTCAGTTATCCATGTGCCTCATAATGAAACACTCTTCCTTTAATGTCACCCATCTCTCTTTTACTTTAGGGAGGGCATTCTCTGATTGTCTCTTGGGGTGGCTCACTGGGTGCTGTGTTTATATCAGACTACATTAAACTAATTACGTAATTCCCATTCACATCTTCACATCTTTCACAACCTTAACCCAAGAGCAGCAGTTGAACTACAGTATACAAGGCATGGTGAATAGAAGTTCAACATCTTATATCAACATATTTTTATCAAATGGTAAATAAATCAGCTGTGGCAGCAGAGGTTATTGAAGTCAGTGAGGCCACTCTGTGGGGTCTCCTTTAGGGTGATGCTGAGGGACCCGCAATGCTGGGGAAAGAAAGTCAGCTAACCATACAAGCCAATGGGAAGCATACATACCCCCAAACTACAGAGAGGGACACCCCCTGCTTATAGGGAGTATAGGACATATCTCATACAAGGCAGCTGGTGAACAGACACCCTCCAACCCACAGCCTCCCATTCCCCCCATCAATAGAGGAGGAGATCAGGCCTCCACTCTCACTTCCCTCCTGGGGAAAGGAATATTTATCTTTTTGATTTCAATCTTGGCACCAAATGCTGCTCCTAGCTTCCTCCATATGGGCAGCCAACCCTGGATCCTCATAAAGACAGACACACAGGGCGAGACAGAGATAGAGAGAGTGAAAGAGAGAGTTAGCTAGAGGGAGGGTCTGTGTGGAGGCCGAACACATGCCCCTGTCCCAGCCTGCACATGGATGGATGTGTACCCTGATGGATGTCTGTGGTAATTACGAGCTGGGATTATCATCCCTGAGCAGTGCACGTGGCAGACAGACCAGGGGACCACAGGCTCACTGAGCATCAGTCTGCTTCCTTGCTAGTAGTAAACACACTCATATGAACTCACCATGTTATCTTATAGCCTCTTTGAAAACATAAAGCTAGTGAATACATTATATTGAGCTGAGATCCTAAAACAGATTAAAGCATGGAATTGTAAGCAATTCTGAACCAGCCCCCAACCAAAACCTCACTGTATTTGCATGATGGTGCATAAAATGGGACTTGTATAATAATGATAATGATGGGTAGTTACAACTGTGGACTTTGTTTTTCATCTCTCTGTCTGCCGCACATGGCTATGAATGATTAATGTAGTTTGGCTAATTTAAGGGAGACTCTTGGTGGAGTGCACACTTCCCCAAATGACACGAGGAGTTGAAGATCCTGCCTTTACCTCCGAAGAGAGAAAGAGAGAGCGGTGGGACAGGGGGAAAAAAGAGTGTGTGAGAGAGAACGAATCCCTAGGTTTTAACAGTGTTTTAAATGAGCTAAAACCAAGCGATTCCTTATCTCTCTCTCTACCAACAATGCAGGGTAAAAACAATTACTGTAACTGAAAAGGATTAAAATACACAGAAATAAGCTATATACAGGGAGTACCAGTACCATATTACTGTGCAGCGGTCTGAGGTATTTGAGGTAGATACAGTTGAAGTCAGAAGTTTACATACACCTTAGCCAAATACATTTAAACTCAGTTTTTCACAATTCCTGACATTTATTCCTAGTAAAAATTCCCTGTCTTAGGTCAGTTAGGATCCCCACTTTATTTTAAGAAGGTGAAATGTCAGAATAATATTAGAGAGAATGATTTATTTCAGGTTTTATTTCTTTCATCGCATTCCCAGTGGGTCAGAAGTTTACATACACCCAATTAGTATTTGGTAGCATTGCCTTTAAATTGTTGAACTTGTTTAACTCAAACGTTTTGAGTAGATTTCCACAAGCTTCCCACAATAAGTTGGGTGAATTTTAGCCCATTCCTCCTGACATAGCTGATGTAACGAAGTCAGGTTTGTAGGCCTCCTTGCTCGAACACGCTTTTTCAGTTCTGCCCACACATTTTCTATAGGATTGAGGTCAGGGCTTTGTGATAGCCACTCCAATAGCTTGACTTTGTTGTCCTTAAGCCATTTTGACACAACTTTGGAAGGATGCTTGGGGTCATAGTCTATTTGGAAGACCCATTTGTGACCAAGCTTTAACTTCCTGTCTGATGTCTTGAGATGTTGCTTCAATATCTCCACATAATTTACCTTTCTCATAAAGCCATCTATTTTGTGAAGTGCACCTATCTCTCCTGCAGCAAAGCACCACCACAGCATGATGCTGCCAAACCGGTGCTTCAAAGCTGGGATGGTGTTCTTCGGCTTGCAAGCCTCCCCCTTTTTCCTCCAAACATAACGATGGTCATTATGGCCAAAGTTCTATTTTTGTTTCATCAGACCAGAGGACATTTCTCCAAGAAGTACGATCTTTGTCCCCTTGTGCAGTTGAAAACCGTAGTCTGGCTTTTTTATGGTGGTTTTGGAGCAGTAGCTTCTTCCTTGCTGAGTGGCCTTTCAGGTTATGTCGATATAGGACTCGTTTTACTGTAGATATAGATACTTCTGTACCTGTTTCCTCCAGTATCTTCACAAGGTCCTTTGCGGTTGTTCTGGGATTGATTTGTACCTTTCACACCACAGTACGTTCATTTCTAGGAGACAGAACGCGTGTCCTTTGAGAGCGGTATGATGGCTGCATGGTCCAATTGGTGTTTATACTTGCGTATTATTGTTTGTACAGATGAATGTGGTACCTTCAGGCATTTGGAAATTGCTCCCAAGGATGAACCAGACTTGTGGAGGTCGACCAATTTTTTTTCTGTGGTCTTGACTGATTTTATAAAAATGTTTCCCATGATGTCAAGCAAAGAGGCACTGAGTTTGAAGGTAAGACTTGAAATACATCTACAGGTACACCTCCAATTGACTCAAATTATGTCAATTAGTCTCAGAAGCTTCTAAAGCCATGACATCATTTTCTGGAATGTTCCAAGCTGTTTAAAGGCACAGTCAACTTAGTGTATGTAAACTTCTGACCCACTGGAATTGTGATACAGTGAATTATTAGTGAAATAATCTGTCTGTAAACAATTGTTGGACAAATTACTTGTGTCATGCACAAAGTAGATGTCCTAACCGACTTGCCAAAACTATAGTTTGTTAACAAGAAATTTGTGGAGTGGTTGAGAAATGAGTTTTAATTACTCCAACCTAAGTGTTTGTAAACTTCCGACTTCAACTGTATGTACATAAAGGCAGGGTAAAGGTACTAGGCATCAGGATAGATAATAATACTATTAAATTAAAGAAAAGAGTAGGGGCAGCATTTGGTGCGTGTGAAAGTGTTTTGGTGTGTGTGTGTGTGTGTGTGTAGTGTATGTGAGTGAGTGAGTCTATATATAGTCTTGTGAGTGTGCATATAGTCAGTCCCAGATATGGTCAGTGCAGATAGTTTGGGTAACCATTTAAATAACTGTTTAGCAGTCTTACGGCTATTTAGTAGTCTTATGACTTGGGGGTAGAAGCCGTCTCGGTGCCTGTTGGTCGGATAGCTGATGTTTCGGTACCATTTTGCAGGATGGTAGCAGATGAACAGTCTATGACTTGGGTGGCTGAAGTCTTATGCAATTTTTCTGTCCTTCCTCTGACACCACCTAATATAGAGGTCCTGGATAGCAGGGAGCTTGGCCCGTGATGTACTGGGCTGTCCGCATCACCCTCTGTAGCGCTTTGCGGTCAAGGGTGGTGCATTTTCCATACCAAGCGTTGATGCAGCCAGTCAAGATGCTCTCGATGGTGCAGCTGTAGAACTATGAGTGGAACCAGAGAGATTCATACGAGATGTAGGAAAGACAAAATAATATGGAGAGCTGATAATGGAGAGAACCTTGAAAAAATGAATGCGGAGATTAAAGGAGAGGTGAGGAGAGACACAGGGACATATTGTGAAAGGGAGAGGAGAAGAGAGGAGTAACCGGCGGGGCAGCTGTTGAATTCCTGCACCCGTCTCGGCTGCACTGAGTGGAGATGGCTGAAGTGTTTGTGGGGCCCCTGTGGTTTTTCAGCCAATAAATCCTCTGCACGTATTTAATTCAGTCAGAATGTGCAGCAGGAGAGGAGCGCTCAAGGATGTACAGCCATTACTCAGCGGCCCACATCAGAGAGAGGAGCTGGGGATCCATAAACCCCCACCTCCCCTGTCCCTGGCAGCCCAGGAGAGGGCCAGACTCTGGGGAACACTGTTGAGGTGTGATGAGGCCTGCTCTGGAGGCCTGGAAACTCCATGTATTCACAGGTCCTTCACCACAGGTCCTTCACCACAGGTCCTTCACCACAGGTCCTTCACCACAGGTCCTTCACCACAGGTCCTTCACCACAAGTCCTTCACCACAGGTCCTTCACCACAGGTCCTTCGCCATAAATATAAATAAGAATTGGTTCTTAACCGACTTGCCTAGTTAAATGAAGGTTAAATATATATATATTTTAGTTCCCTTCCTTCATTACTAAAAGTGAAAATATTTGACAGAGAGCAATGCAAGTGCATCATAATTTCATCTAATGTGAAGAAGATGCTGTAAAGTGCATGTTTTTCTCTTGTTATAAACAAGTTCAACTCTGTCTATCCGTTCCTCTATTTCCCTCCTCTTGTGTCTCTCACAAACTGCACAGTTAACGTCTCTCTTTCCAATCTGTGATATTAGCGCCATCTTCTGTCTATAGGAGCTATCAACAGGCAAATCTCCAATAGGTCGGTTTGTGTCTGACTTCAGACAAACACACTGGTCTAGTCCACTGTCTTTACATCATTTTCCATGAGGCTCATCCGTTGACTGTGTTCCACCCATCCTGAATGTCTGCTGGATAGTGATGGAGTCATGATGTAACAGACGTGACCTCTTAAATAAACGCTCCTCTGTCTCAACAGGGTTCAGTTTCTCTCAGGCTCAGCCCTCTCAGGCTCCGAGAAAGACCTGCGATTGGAACCAGACGCCCTTCATGTTGTTTATTAGAGGTTTACATTCTGTTTATACTCTGGATGCTATGATGAAAACAGAAGTCTCTCGTGGCTTTCCATCTGAGACTCGATGATCTCCAGCGACAGAGGGTTTTATTTGGGGCAGACATGTGTCAGGCCTGTGCACTTGTTCAATGGCCTGACTGAAGACAGGTGTCTCCAAGCACTTTCAACAGGAGGGTAACACAGGGGTTCTGTGTTGCGGATTCATGGCCATATCCATTCACAACCGAGGGACTGGGTGGGTGTTGCCCCCTTAGGAGACAGCAAACTCTATGAGGGATAGGCCATAGAGGCCGTCATTATGCTCAGTAACCATTTGGTATGCTAGAATTTATAATCAGACATGAGTTCCTCTGATGTTTATGCCAGGCCATGTACCCTCCTGGTGCATGCACACATGCAGAGCCATCATCATATCTGGGCAGAGAGACAGAATTCTGGAACCGTTCATTTTGTGGATGGAGCCAGTTCAGTACTCATTCTATTTTCATTCCTTCTTTCACTTCTTTCCTCCCTCTTTGCACACAAAGAGGACATCATCCCTCTCTCATGTGGTCGTGATCCTTTCACAAGCCAAACACTAACCATTTATTTATGTCTGTTAGCACCGTTTCTCCAACTCTCCCAATTACGACAGACTTAAACATTTTCATAGACATCACGTGCAAAACCGAAAACTTAGCAACCATGGATGCAATTATCTCTCACTAGTGTTCCAGGAGAGCGAGAGAGAGAGAGAGCTGTGATCGTTCACTCACTGGCTCAGAGAAAGAGAAGGATTACTAGAACTGGAGCCTGAGGAGGGGATGTCAGATGGGGGCGGGGCTCTTTAGGAGCGGTCAGTGACACAGGGGTAAGGCGCTCAGATGGAGACGCTCCCATGACAGGCACACGCAGGGGAAGGGTAATGGGGAATGATTTGAGCTTCAACTTAATTCCACATCAAAGCCTTTTTAACCACAAGACAGACTCAATTCTCTTTTCAGATGTATTCTCTTTTTTACATCCATCCACAGCAGCCTCAATAAATAGCCTATCAAAGCACAGCTCAACAGTTGTGCAAGCGTTTACTGTCAGGGGACAATATTCAGATCATCAATTCAGCTCTAATGGAATGTTCTCAAGCATCTCTCAGGGCCCAGATGTGTTAGTAATGCCAGTTTGAAATTAACAGTCTCTTACTGCTCCTCTTTAATCAAATTACAGTACATTTTCCCCTCAATATCAGGGGTGTAGTTAGTTTTTACCCATAAATAATGAGCTTTGGTCAATAAGGGGAGCAGATCTCACACAGACTCTCATATCTCTGGCCATCCATCTTAAAGATTAGACAGTAAGAAGATCTGCGCCAAACCAGACTACATTGAAGAATAACAAACACATAAATTAACAGAGGACAGGAGATGCATACAGCTGTTCCAAACCCCAGCGATGGGGAAGAGACAACAGCTGCTTGTGTGTGGCGGCATGGTGTGTCTTCAGGACTATTTTACATTTGAGTATGTTATTGCTCACTGTTCATGTTTTGTCCAAGGCATAGATCACTGCAGCACCCCAACCTGGACAGACAGGCGTCTCAGCAGCATTGCTGTGTATCAAACCATGATCCAGGATACAGAGAGGGAGATAGAAAGAGACTGAAGGGAGAGCTACTGAATGGCATCACAAACCACCCACTAGTTCTGGCATAGGCATATCGAGAGCTGTTTAACAACATGTGGGCTGCATTATTTGAAAAAAATGATGATATAATGATATAAAACAGAAAATGATATAAAACTGGTTGAATAAGTGTTTAATAACATGCAAAGAAAATCAAAACTATCTATGAAAATGTAGCTCAGCATTTGTTACTCTCTTCTTATTGGAAATCAAGGGCCATTAATGTACAGTAAATCACCTCAATGTAATTTCTTTAGAATGCTTAATGTATTTCTTTATAGCCAGAGTTGAAATGGGTAAATCTAGAATTAGATCACGGTCCCAGGGCTCAATTACCAATTAGCCTGTCTGCCATTTCAGACCAGAATAGTAGTACATCATTGTCTCACCCTGCTGTCATAATCGCTATGGTGCCAGAGCAGCCATCGGAGGGTAGGATACAGTGTGGCTGACCCATGAGGTAGGCAGACGTGGCTTCTGGGGTGGCTGGTGATATTTGACAGCCTGAACTTCTCATGCTATGTGAGAGGGTTTTAAGACTACAGAAGCACACATGAAAGACTGCCGTCGTCATCATGGAAACTTTTCAAAGGCATATGTAGGATGTGTGTGTGTGTGTGTTTGCAGATATAGACTATAGAGGCCTACCTCTTGTAATGTGTACACTAGGAGTCGGGAAGCAAGTACAGGGAGTGAATATTTAATAAATAAACAAACATGGAACAAAACAAGAAACACGAGTAGGGTACAGACATGAAACACAGGAACAGAAACAATACTACCTGGGGAAAAAACCAAAGTGAGTGACAGTTATAGGGAAGGTATTCAGGAAGGTGATGGAGTCCAGGTGAGTCTGATCAGGCACTGGGGCGCGTAACGATGGTGACGGGTGTGCGTAACAATAAGCAGGCTGGCGACCTCGAGCGCCAGAGAGGGAGTTTACGTGATGTGATACCTCTCATATGGGTGAAGTGTGTATGGGAATGAGTGCCTGTGAGGCAATCTAGTAACATCTGTGTGCCTGTGTATTTGTGACTGTATGTGTGTGGTGGATTAGTTGCATGAGTGTGTATCACCATTGATGCTGTACTAGAAAGTACTTTGGTCATAAACATCACACTGCTTCTGACTGACATTTAAAGAGTAATTGAAGAATCATTTTCAGACAGCAGAGAACTTTATTATGATTTTTTATTTCACCTTTATTTAACCATGTAGGCCAGTTGAAAACAACTTCTCATTTACAACTGCGACCTGGCCAAGATAAAGCATAGCAGTGTGACACAAACAACAACACAGAGTTACACATGGAATAAACAAAAATACAGTCAATAACACAATAGAAAAAGTCTATATACAGTGACGGCAATATATATACGGCAATTTCCTCATGGCCCTGGGGCCCGAGCTCCCTGCCATCCAGGACCTCTATATCAGGCGGTGTCAGAAGTTGGCCTGAAAAATTGCCGAAGACTCCCAAGCCATAGACTGTTCACTCTGCTACCATCCCGTAAACAGGACCAGAGCTTTGGCTTTCGGACCAACAGAATCCAAGACAGCTTCTACCTCCAAGCCATAAATAGTTAATTAATGGTTAACCGGACGATCTGCACTAACCCTATGCACACCCACAAGACTATTTGCTCTATGAACAGCCTCAATTTGTTGGGGCTTGGACTCTACAAGATGTCGAAAGTATTCCACAGAGATGCTGGCCCCTGTTGACACCAATGCTTCCCACAGTTGTGTTAAGTTGGCAGGATGTCCTTTGTGTGGTCTTCTTGTAAAATGGATTACATTTTTCAATCTACACACAATACCCCATAACGACAAAACGAAAACAGGTTTTTAGAAAAGTTTAGAAAAATAAAAACTTCCAAAGATATTCAGACCCTTAGGTATGAGACTCAAAATTGAGCTCAGGTTCCATCCTTGAGATGTTTCTACAACTTGATTGGAGTCCACCTGTGGTAAATTAAATTGATTGGACGTGATTTGGAAAGGCACACTCCTGTCTATATAAGGTCCCATAGTTGACAGTGCATGTCAGAGCAAAAACCAAGCCATGAGGTCGAAGGAATTGTCCGTAGAGCTCAGAGTCAGGATTGTGACGAGGCACAGATCTGGGGAAGGGTACCCAAAAATGTCTGCAACATTGAAGGTCCCCAAGAACAAAGTGGGCTCTATCGTTCTTAAATGGAAGAAGTTTGGAACCACCAAGACTCTTCCTAGAGCTGGCCGCCTGGACAAACTGAGGATTCGGGGGAGAATGACCAAGAACCCGATGTTCACCCTGTCAGAGCTCCATAGTTTCTCTGTGAAGATGGGAGAACCTTCCACAAGGACAACCATTTTTTGCAGCACTCCACCAATCAGGCCTGACGGAAGCCACTCCTCAGTAAAAGGCACATGACAGCCTGCTCGGAATTTACCAAAATGAACCTAAAGGACTCTCAGACCATGAGAAACAAGATTCTCTGGTCTGATGAAACAAAGATTAAACTCTTTGGCCTGAATGCCAAGTGTCACGTCTGGAGGAAACCTGGCACCACCCCTGCAGTGAATCATGGTTGTGGCAGCATCTTGCTGTGGGGATGTTTTTCAGCGGCAGGGACTGGGGGACTAGTCAGGATCGAGGGAAAGATGAACGGAGTAAAGTACAGAGAGATCCTTGATGAAAACCTACTCCAGAGCACAGAGGATCCCCTTCTAACAGTACAACGACCATAAGAACACAGCCAAGACCATGCAGGAGTGGCTTCAGGAAAAGTCTCTGAATGTCCTTGAATGGCCCAGCCAAAGCCAGGACTTGAACCTATTTATTTATTTAATCTTTATTTAACAAGGTAGGCTAGTTGAGAACAAGTTCTCATTTGCAACTGAAACATGGCCAAGATAAAGCATACTAATTCGACACATACAACAACACAGTGTTGCACATGGAATAAACAAAACATACAGTCAATAATACAGTAGAACAAAAGAAAACAAAAAGTCTATATACAGTGAGTGCAAATGAGGTAAGTTAAGGCAATAAATAGGCCATGGTGGCAAAGTAATTACAATATAGCAATTAAGCACTGGAATGGTAGATGTGCAGAAGATGAATGTGCAAGTAGAGATACTGGGGTGAAAAGGAGCAAGACAAATAAATAAATACAGTATGGGGATGAGGTATATAGATGTCACGACTTCTGCCAAAGTCGATGCCTCTCCTTGTTCAGGCGGTGCTCGGTGGTCGACGTCACCAGTCTTCTAGCCACAGCCGTTGTGGAACGGGTAAGGGTTGTAACTTACCTCTCTCTGGGCAGGTGTATAGGAGCCATGCACTGGGCGCACACTGAGCAGGAGGACACATAAACCCTCACATCCTAAGCGAAAGTGGGCCACCAGTACCTCCCACCAAGACAGTGCACCGTCCGACCTATCCCAGGATGACCAGAGGAGGGTGACGTGTGGGCTCAATAGATCAGTCGATCTCAGACAGCAGACGGAACGTACAGATGCCCAGCTGGACACTGAGGGGGAGAGGGCTCTGCACGTGATGCCCGCTCAATGTCCACGTCCAGCTCCCACACTACCGGCGCCACCAAACAAGAGGCTGGGAGTATGGGAATAGGATCCATGGACCGCTCCTCTGTGTCATACAGCCGGGACAGTGCGTCTGTCTTAACGTTCTGGGAGCCTGGTCTGTAAGAGAGGGTAAACACAAAACGGGTGAAAAACATGGCCCACCTTGCCTGGCGAGGATTCAGTCTCCTCACTTCCTGGATGTACTCCAGATTGTGATGGTCAGTCCAGATGAGAAAAGGGTGTTTAGCCCCCTCAAGCCAATGTCTCCACGCCTTAAAAGCCTTGACGACAGCCAACAGCTCCCAGTCCACCACATCATAGTTTAGCTCCGCTGGGCTGAGCTTCTTCGAAAAGAAGGCACAGGGGCGGAGCTTCAGTGGCGCACCCGAGCGCTGCGAGAGCACTGCTCCTATCCCAGCTTCGGATGCGTCCACCTCCACTATGAACGGCAAAGAGGGATCCGGATGAGCCAACACAGGAACCAAGGTAAACAAAGTCCTGTTCGCCTCAGCTGACCACTGCAAGCGCACCGGGCCCCCCTTTAGCAGTGAGGTAATGACCTGACCACAACCCCGGATAAACCTCCATTAGTAGTTGGCAAACCCTAAGAATTGCTGCACCTCCTTTACCGTGGTGGGAGTCGACCGATTACACACGGCTGCAATGCGGTCGCTCTCCATCTCCACTCATGACATGAAAATCCGATGCCCTAGAAAGGAGACGGACTGTTGGAAGAACAAGCATTTCTCAGCCTTGACATATAGATCATGCTCCAACAAGCGACCAAGCACTCTGCGCACCAGGGACACATGCTCGGCGCATGTAGTGGAGTATATCAGAATGTCCTCAATATACACCACAACCCCAATAAACACCCTGCCCGTGCAGGTCTCTGAAAATCTTGTCTACAAAAGATTGGAAGACTGATGGAGCATTCATCAACTCATACGGCATGACGAGGTACTCATAATGCCCTGAGGTGGTACTAAATGCCATCTTCCATTCGTCTCCCTTCCGGATACGCATCAGGTTGTACGCACTCCTGAGATCCAGTTTAGTGAAGAAGCGCGCCCCATGCATTGACTCAATCGCCGTAGCGATAAGAGGTAGCGAGTAACTGTACCTCACTGATTTTATTGAGACCTCAATAATCAATGCACGGGCACAAACCTCCATCCTTCACAAAAAAGAAACTCGAGGAGACGGGTGAAAAGGACGGCCGAATGTACCCCTGATGCAGAGATTCGGAGACTTATGTCTCCATAGCCACCGTCTCCGCTTGCGACAGGGGATACACGTGTCTCCTGGGAAGTGCAGCTTCAACCAGGATATTTATCGCACAATCCCCGTGTCGATGGGGTAATTGAGTCGCCTTGTTTTTACAGAAAGCGAGAGCCAACTCGGCATATTCTTGGGGGATGCGCACGGTGGAGACCTGGTGTGGACTTTCCACCGTAGTAGCACCAACGGAAACACCTAAACACCTACCTGAGCACTCTCGCGATGACCCCATGAGAGCCTTCTGTGGCCAAGAAACAGTGGGGTTATGACAAGTGTTACGGATACAGTTATCCTGTGTGTGTGTATCCTGTGTGTGTTTCTTTTCTCTCCTTCTCCACTCACAGGTGAAAATCATCACTCCCCAATCAGTCAACAATCAATCATCAATCAGAAGACACACCTCCTCCTATTTCCTGACCTATCACAGTTCCTTCCCCATGGTTTAAAAACCCCATTTGTTTGTTCTAGAGCTCAGCTCAGCTCAAAGCTCAGCTCAGCTCAATCTCTCTGTAAATGCCATGTCTGTAGGTCTCTGTGTTTCTCTTGCTTTGTATCTTAACCTCTCTTTTGTTTAAAGCACCTCCATAGCACTTTGTCATCACCTGTGAGTATTGTTTTTGGTTATGGTGTTTGTTTGTTGCTCGTGGGAAAAGGGGGAAACCAAGACAAGTCGCCCATGGGCATACACTACCCGTAGGTGAACTTTGTTAAATATACTAGTTAGAACTGGGCGGACCACCCACTGTATTTTTGGTTAGTTAGTTAGTTGTTGTTAAAGTAGGCTAGTCTAGCTTAGGGGGGTGTTTTTGTATATTTATTGTTTCTTTCCTTGGGTCCAGCTCAGCCCCTTTTCCTGCTCCCCCCATTACCGTGTGTTTATAAATAAACCTGGAGTTTGACGGTAGATTTCTGTTGTCGTGGTTATTTTGTTCACACTTTTACTTTGTCACAATAATAATTTGCATGAGTTATGTTACGGGTCTCATTACCATCCCCCCTAGACTGTCGGGCCAAAAGGGATTCGTAACACAAGCTAACCAGGGTAGGTCCAGCACCCCAGAATATGCAGGAGAATCAATAAGAAAATGACTAATCTTTTCCCTGTGACCCCCCTGCATCACCATACTCAAAGGAGCGGTGGCCTCCCTGATAAACCCTGACCCTAATGGTTGACTATCTAAGGCGTGAACGGGAAAAGGCACATCCACAGGAACAATGGAGATCCGTAAACTATGAGCTACTGTCGGTGGATTTCCTAACCGATCTTCCACCTTTACAGGGTAACACCACGATCCTGGTCGTTGTGGATCATTTTTCTAAGTCCTGTCGTCTCCTCCCTTTGCCCGGTCTCCCTACGGCCTTACAAACTGGGGAGGCCCTGTTTACACACGTCTTCCGGCACTATGGGGTGCCTGAGGATATCGTGTCTGATTGGGGTTCCCAGTTCACGTCAAGGATCTGGAAGGCGTTCGTGTAACGTCTGGGGGTCTCGGTCAGCCTCACCTCAGGTTTTCACCCTGAGAGTAATGGGCAGGTAGAGAGAGTTAACCAGGCTGTAGGTAGGTTTCTGCGGTCTTACTGCCAGGACCGGCCAGGGAAGTGGGCGAAGTTCATGCCCTGGGCAGAGATGGCATAGAACTTGCTCCGCCACTCCTCAACTCCCTTTCAATGTGTATTAGGGTATCAGCCGGTTCTGGCTCCTTGGCATGAGAGTCAGACCTTGGCTCCTGCAGTGGACAATTGGCTACAGCACGCGGAGGAAACCTGGGAGGCCGCCCACGTCCACCTTCAGCGCGCTGTACTAAGCCAGAAAGTTGGCACATACCGTCACCGCTGTGAGGCCCTGTTGTTCGGACCAGGGGACAGGGTCTGGCTCTCGACCCGAAACCTGCCCCTCCGCCTGCCCTACCTGAAGCTAGGTCCGCGGTTTGTGGGGCCGTTTAAAGTCCTGAGGAGAGTGAACGAGGTATGTTATATGTTACAGCTATCCACCAATTACCGTATTAACCCCTCGTTCCATGTGTCTCTCCTCAGGCCGGTGGTGTCTGGCCCGCTCCAGGAGGCTGAAGTGCGGGATGTTCCTCCACCCCTCTGGACATCGAGGGGGTCCCGGCGTACTCCGTTCGATCCATCTTGGATTCGAGACGTCGGACAAAGGGCCTTCAGTACCTCGTGGACTGGGAGGGATACGGTCCCGAGGAGAGATGCTGGGTTCAGGTGGAGGACATATTAGATCCTTCCCTGCTGCAAGAATTCCACCATCTCCATCCGGTGCGCCCTGCGCCTCACCTTCCGGGTCATCCACGAGGCCGGTGCCGATGCGCTGCTGGTGCCGCGTGTCGGGGGGGGGGGTTCGGTCACGACTTCTGTCGATGCCTCTCCTTGTTTGGGCGGTGCTCGGCGGCTAATGTCACCAGTCTGCTAGCCATCATTGATCCATTTTCCATTGGTTTTGTCTCGTCTTCCTACACACCTGGTTTCAATCCCATTCATTACCTGTTATGTATTTAACCCTGTTTCCCCTCATGTCTTTGTCAGAGATTGTTTGTTGTTCAGATTTCGTGTTTGTATTGGTGCGTGACAGGTCCTCGTACCCACTTTGTTTTATATTATTCATAGTTTTGGAGATGTTTTGTAGAAAGTCATTAAACGACTCCATTCCACTAAGTTTGATTCTCCTGCGCCTGACTTCACTGCCACCTATACACACAACTCTGACAATAGATGGGCTGTTTATAGTTGGGCTATGTACAGGTGCAGTGATCTGTGAGCTGCTCTGACAGCTGGTGCTTAAAGCTAGGAGGTGATATGAGTCTCCAACATCAGAAATGTTTGCAGTTCGTTCCAGTCATTGGCAGCAGAGAACTGGAAGGAAATATGACCAAAGGAGGAATTGGCTTAGGGGGGTGACCAGTGAGATACAGTGCCTTGCGAAAGTATTCGGCCCCCTTGAACTTTGTGACCTTTTGCCACATTTCAGGCTTCAAACAATAAAGATATAAAACTGTATTTTTTTGTGAAGAATCAACAACAAGTGGGACACAATCATGAAGTGGAACGACATTTATTGGATATTTCAAACTTTTTTAACAAATCAAAAACTGAAAAATTGGGCGTGCAAAATTATTCAGCCCCTTTACTTTCAGTGCAGCAAACTCTCTCCAGAAGTTCAGTGAGGATCTCTGAATGATCCAATGTTGACTTAAATGACTAATGATGATAAATACAATCAACCTGTGTGTAATCAAGTCTCCGTATAAATGCACCTGCACTGTGATAGTCTCAGAGGTCCGTTAAAAGCGCAGAGAGCATCATGAAGAACAAGGAACACACCAGGCAGGTCCGAGATACTGTTGTGAAGAAGTTTAAAGCCGGATTTGGATACAAAAATATTTCCCAAGCTTTAAACATCTCAAGGAGCACTGTGCAAGTGATAATATTGAAATGGAAGGAGTATCAGACCACTGCAAATCTATCAAGACCTGGCCGTCCCTCTAAACTTTCAGCTCATACAAGGAGAAGACTGATCAGAGATGCAGCCAAGAGGCCCATGATCACTATGGATGAACTGCAGAGATCTACAGCTGAGGTGGGAGACTCTGTCCATAGGACAACAATCAGTCGTATATTGCACAAATCTGGCCTTTATGGAAGAGTGGCAAGAAGAAAGCCATTTCTTAAAGATATCCATAAAAAGTGTCGTTTAAAGTTTTCCACAAGCCACCTGGGAGACACACCAAACATGTGGAAGAAGGTGCTCTGGTCAGATGAAACCAAAATGGAACTTTTTGGCAACAATGCAAAACGTTATGTTTGGCGTAAAAGCAACACAGCACATCACCCTGAACACACCATCCCCACTGTCAAACATGGTGGTGGCAGCATCATGGTTTGGGCCTGCTTTTCGTCAGCAGGGACAGGGAAGATGGTTAAAATTGATGGGAAGATGGATGGAGCCAAATACAGGACCATTCTGGAAGAAAACCTGATGGAGTAATATAATAAATAATAATAAATAATAATAATATATGCCATTTAGCAGACGCTTTTATCCAAAGCGACTTACAGTCATGTGTGCATACATTCTACGTATGGGTGGTCCCGGGGATCGAACCCACTACCCTGGCGTTACAAGCGCCATGCTCTACCAACTGAGCTACAGAAGGCCTGAGACTGGGACGGAAGACCTGAGACTGGGACGGAGATTTGTCTTCCAACAAGACAATGATCCAAAACATAAAGCAAAATCTACAATGGAATGGTTCAAAAATAGACATATCCAGGTGTTAGAATGGCCAAGTCAAAGTCAAGACCTGAATCCAATCGAGAATCTGTGGAAAGAACTGAAAACTGCTGTTCACAAATGCTCTCCATCCAACCTCACTGAGCTCGAGCTGTTTTGCAAGGAGGAATGGGAAAAAAATTCAGTCTCTCGATGTGCAAAACTGATAGAGACATACCCCAAGCGACTTACAGCTGTAATCGCAGCAAAAGGTGGCGCTACAAAGTATTAACTTAAGGGGGCTGAATAATTTTGCACGCCCAATTTTTCAGTTTTTGATTTGTTAAAAAAGTTTGAAATATCCAATAAATGTCATTCCACTTCATGATTGTGTCCCACTTGTTGTTGATTCTTCACAAAAAATACAGTTTTAATCTTTATGTTTGAAGCCTGAAATGTGGCAAAAGGTCGCAAAGTTCAAGGGGGCCGAATACTTTCGCAAGGCACTGTATACCTGCTGGAGCATGTGCTATGAGTGGGTGCTGCTATGGTGACCAGTGACCTGAGATAAGGCAGGGCTTTACCTAGCAGAGACTTGTATGACCTGGAGCCAGTGGGTTTGGCGACGAGTATGAAGCGAGGGCCAGCAAACAAGAGCGTACAGGTCGCAATGGTGGGTAGTGTATGGGGCTTTGGTGACAAAACGGATGGCACTGTGATGGACTGCATCCTGTTTGTTGAGTAGAGTGTTGGAGGCTATTTTATAGATGACATCACCGAAGTTGAGGATTGGTAGGATGGTCAGTTTTACGAGGGTATGTTTGGCAGTATGAGTGAAGGATGCTTTGTTGCGATATAGGAAGTCGCTTCTAGATTTAATTTTGGATTGGAGATGCTTAATGTGAGTCTGGAAGGAGAGTTTACAGCCTAACCAGACACCCATGTATTCTAAGTCAGAGCTGTCCAGAGTAATGATGCTGGACGGGCGAGCAGGTGCGGGCAGTGATCGATTGAATAGCATGCATTTAGTTTTATTTGCGTTTAAGAGCAGTTGGAGGCCACGGAAGGATAGTTGTATGGCATTGAAGCTCGTCTGGAGGTTAGTTAACACAGTGCCCAAAGAGGGGCCAAAAGTATGCAGAATGGTGTCGTCTGCGTGGAGGTGGATCACCAGCAGGAAGAGCAACATCATTGATATATACAGAGCAGAGTCGGCCCGAGAATTGAACCCTGTGGCACACCCATAGAGACTGCCAGAGGTCCGGACAACAGGCCCACTGATTTGACACACTGCTCTATCAGAGAAGTAGTTGGTAAACCAGGCGAGGCAATCATTTGAGAAACCAAGGCTGCCAATAAGAATGTGGCGATTGATAGAGTCGAAAGCCTTGGCCAGGTCGATGAATATGGCTGCACAGTAATGTCTCTTATCAATGGCTACAATGTCGTTTAGGACCTTAAGCGTGGCTGAGGTGCACCAATGACCAGCTCTGAAACCAGATTTCATAGCGGAGAAGGTACGGTGTGATTCGAACTGGTCGGTAATCTGTTAACTTGGTTTTCGAAGACCTTAGAAAGACAGGGTAGGATAGATATAGGTCTGTAGCAGTTTGGGTCTAGAGTGTCACCCCCTTTGAAGAGGGGGATGACCGCGGCAGCTTTCCAATCTTTTGGAATCTCAGACGGTCCGAAAGAGAGGTTGAACAGGCTAGTAATTTTAGAAAGAGAGGGTCCAGATTGTCTAGCCCAGCTGATTTGTAGGGGTCCAGATTATGCAGCTCTTTCAGAACATCAGCTACAGTGGGGAGAACAAGTGTTTGACACACTGCCGATTCTGCAGGTTTTCCTTCCGACAAAGCATGTAGATGTCTGTAATTGTTATCATAGGTACACTTCAACTGTGAGAGATGGAATCTAAACAAAATTCCAGAAAATCACATTGTATGATTTTTAAGTAATTGATTTGTATTTTATTGCATGGCATAAGCGTTTGATACATCAGAAAAGCTGAACTTAATAACAAACCTTTGTTTGCAATTACAGAGATCGTACATTTCCTGTAGTTCTTGACCAGGTTTGCACACACTGCAGCAGGGATTTTGGCCCACTCCTCCATACAGACCTTCTCCAGATCATTCAGGTTTCGGGCCTGTCGCTGGGCAATACGGACTTTCAGCTCCTTCCAAAGATTTTCTATTGGGTTCAGGTCTGGAGACTGGCTAGGCCACTCCAGGACCTTGAGATGCTTCTTATAGAGCCACTCCTTAGTTGCCCTGGCTGTGTGTTTCGGGTCGTTGTCATGCTGGAAGACCCAGCCACGACCCATCTTCAATGCTCTTACTGAGGGAAGGAGGTTGTTGGCCAAGAGCTTGCAATACATGGCCCCATCCATCCTCCCCTCAATACGGTGCAGTCGTCCTGTCCCCTTTGCAGAAAAGCATCCCCAAAGAATGATGTTTCCACCTCCATGCTTCATGCGATGGTGTTCGTGGGGTTGTACTCATCCTTCTTCTTCCTCCAAACATGGCAAATGGAGTTCAGACCAAAAAGCTCTATTTTTTTCTCATCAGACCACATGACCGTCTCCCATTTCTCCTCTGGGTCATCCAGATGGTCATTGGCAAACTTCAGACGGGCCTGGACATGCGCTGTCTTGAGCAGGGGGACCTTGCGTGCGCTGCAGGATTTTAATCCATGACGGCGTAGTGTGTTACTAATGGTTTTCTTTGAGACTGTGGTCCCAGCTCTCTTTAGGTCATTGACCGGGTCCTGCAGTGTAGTTCTGGGCTGATCCCTCACCTTCCTCATGATCATTGATGCCCCACGAGGTGAGATCTTGCATGGAGCCCCAGACCGAGGGTGATTGACCGTCATCTTGAACTTCTTCCATTTTCTAATAATTGCGCCAACAGTTGTTGCCTTCTCACCAAGCTGCTTGCCTATTGTCCTGTAGCCAATCCCAGCCTTGTGCAGGTCTACAATTTAATCCCTGATGTCCTTACACAGCTCTCTGGTCTTGGCCATTGTGGAGAGGTTGTAGTCTGTTTGATTGAGTGTGTGGACAGGTGTCTTTTATACAGGTAACGAGTTCAAACAGGTGCAGTTAATACAGGTAATGAGTGGAGAACAGGAGGGATTTTTAAAGAAAAACTAACAGGTCTGTGAGAGCAAGAATTCTTACTGGATGGTAGGTGATCAAATACTTATGTCATGCAATAAAATGCTAATTAATTACTTAAAAATCATACAATGTGATTTTCTGGATTTTTGTTTTAGATTCAGTCTCTCACAGTTGGAGTGTACCTATGATGAAAAAAATGACAGACCTCTACATGCTTTGTAAGTAGGAAACACTGCCGATTTTGCAGGTTATCAAATACTTGTTCTCCCCACTGTATCTGAATTTGGGTGAAGGAGAAATGGTGGGGTAGTTGGTGGGTTGCTGTGGAGGGTGCCGGGCAGTTGAATGGGGTAGGGGTAGCCAGGTGGAAAGCATGGCCAGCCGTAGAAAAATGCTTATTGAAATTCTCAATTATAGTGGATTTATCGGTGGTAACAGTGTTTCCTAGCTTCAGAGCAGTGGGCAGCTGGGAGGAGGTGCTCTTATTCTCCATAGACTTTACAGTGTCCCAGAACTTTTTTGAGTTAGTACTACAGGATGCAAATTTCTGTTTGAAAAATCTAGCCTTAGCTTTTCTAACTGCCTGTGTATATTTGTTCCTAACTTCCTGAAAGATTGCATATCACGGGGGCTATTCGATGCTAATGCAGAACTCCACATGATGTTTTTGTGCTGGTCAGAGGCAGACAGGTCTGGAGTGAACCAAGGACTATATCTATTCCTAGTTCTACATTTTTTTAGTGGGGCATGCTTATTTAAGATGGTGAGGAAGGCACTTTTAAAGAATAGCCAGGCATCATCTGCTGACGGGATGAGGTCAATGTCATTCCAGGATACCCCGGCCAGGTCGATTAGAAAGGCCTGCTTGCAGAAGTGTTTTAGGGAGCGTTTGACAGTGATTTGACAGGTGGTCATTTGGTCGCAGACCCATTATGGATGCAGTCAATGAGGCAGTGATTGCTGAGATCTTGATTGAAGACAACAGAGGTGTATTTGGAGGGCGAATTAGTTAGGATGACATCTATGAGGGTGCCCGTGTTTACTGATTTGGGGTTGTACCTGTTAGGTCCATTCAACCTGCTCGAACATCTCTGGAGAGACCTGAAAATAGCTGTGCAGTGACGCTCGCTATCCAACCTGACTGAGCTTGAGAGGATCTGCAGAGAAGACTGGGAAAAACTCTGAAATACAGGTGTGCCAAGTAGCAGAGGTGGGACCAAGTCATTGTTTTACAAGTCACAAGTAAGTCTCAAGTCTTCGCACTCAAGTCCCAAGTCAAGACAGGCAAGTAGGAGTCAAGTCTCAAGTCAAGACCGTCAAGTATCCAGTCAAGTCTCAAGTCTTTATCTTTGAGTTTCGAGTCCTAAACAAGTCATAATGTGCTCTTTTTTCACCTTTATTTAACCAGTTAGGTGCCTGTGTGCACACTAGTAGCGTCACGGTTGGTTGTTGTTTTTTAGTGAGTTTTAGTTCATTAAAAATATGTGAAACTCTATTCAGGCGCGCATTGGTCCGATCCTTATAACGAACGTGACAAGAGCACGGCGTAGCACATTCATCTCCTGCACATCCCTCCACTGTTTTATTGGTATATTGTAATTACTTCACCACCATGGCCTATTTATTGCCTTACCTCCCTTATCTTACCTCATCTGCGCACACTGTATATAGACTTTCTACTGTATTTTTGTTTGTTCCATGTGTAACTGTTGTATGTGTCGAACTGCTTTGCTTTATCTTGGCCAGGTCGCAGTTGTAAATGAGAACTTGTTCTCAACTAGCCTACCTGTAGACAAGACCCCACACCAGAAAGCAGGAAACAGGGCTGCCTAAATATGATCCCCAATCAGAGACAGATAAACAGCTGTCTCTGATTGGGAACCATATCAGGCCAACATAGAAATACAAAAACCCCTAGACCTACAACAACCCTAGACATACAAAACCCTAGACATACAACACTAGTACCCACCCTCGTCACACCCTGACCTAACCAAAATATATAGAAAACAGATATATTTAAAGGTCAGAGTGTGACAGCTCTTCACCAAATGTAATACCATTTCATATTTTTAACAAGAGTAATATCAGCTTCAAATGTCGAACAAAATTGGAAATTGTTGCACCTCCGTTTTCTTCCCGCACGTTTCGCAAATTGCAATCCATTGTCTGTTGATACAGCGGTGTCTTTATATCCGAAAATAATACTTGTATGTATCATCTTTCCAAGAGCTCAATCTGAATTCACCCGCCGACGTTCCTCTGCACTGCCATGCACAATTTGGTTGGCTATTGTCCGATTCAAACTGTAATCAGTTAAATGAAGAGTTGATGCGGTGCACACTTTTTAATAGCATAATTTTAAATATTTGGGCTTGGTGAGGGTATTAAGTCAAATCACAAGTCATTGATGTCAATTACGGGGCGGCAGGGTAGCCTAGTGGTATCCCCGAGCTGACAAGGTACAAATTTGTCGTTCTGCCCCTGAACAGGCAATTAACCCACTGTTCCTAGGCCGTCATTGAAAATAAGGATTTTTTTTCGTAACTGACTTGCCTAGTTAAATAAAGGTAAAATAAATCAAATAAAAAGTTGAGTCTGACTCCACACCTCTGCCAAGTAGTGTCATACCAAATAAGACTCGAGGCTGCCAAAGGTGCTTCAGAAAAATACTGAGTAAAGGGCCTGAATCCTTATGTAAATACAATATTAAAAAATATATATTTTTAAGAAATGTGCAAAAATGTATATGTGTATATATATGTTTGCTTTGTCATTATCAGGTAGTGTTTGTAGATGGGGGGGGGGGGGCAGATAATTTAATACATTTTAGAATCAGGCTGTCATGTAACAAAATGTGGAAAAAGTCAAGTGTTGTGAATAATTTCCGAATGCACTCTATCTAGCTCCATTGTTGAGTAGTTATTCCTGGTGACACCATTTGTATTTTATTTTTAACTGCATCATTGGGAAGGACTCATAAGCAAGCACTTCACGGGTAAGTTTACCTGCTGTATTTGAAGCATGTGACAAATACAATTTGATTCGATTTAGGCCTATTACACATGATCACTTAATGATTAACAGGCACCTGTTATTAATAAAATATATGTAGACTATTAGTGAACAATATCAGCAAACAGTACAGAATGAAAATAGGCAAACACTGCTTCTCCAATAGAAATCCCCGATCACATTTGTAGGCGAGGTCATGGCGACGTCGGATAGCTAAACGAATGCATATAAATACGTATAGGGTCTGTCGTATCGCACTACATTGCGCATGTATGTTGTTTTTGACAAAAATGAAAATGTGTCAGTATGTCACTTTCACGAGGTTGGAGTAAAAACATGTGCAACTACTTACGACATTGGTTAGGTTGTGCCTTCTAGATTTCGAGAAAATTAACAACTAAAGGAAGATTTTTCCACTTCTCTCATTCATTGACATCTCAAACACTGCCTGGCCTGGTCTGTTTGGCAAGTGTTCCCGGGAGTCTCGCGATTTTGCGCCTCTGGGTTTAGAAACGGATATTATTTCAACGTAATCATTCGATAGATTTGCAAAGGATAATATATTGTACTTGTCAATGCAGAGAATAATGGTTTAAATAAACTTGGGATTCAGTAAATGGCTTGCAATGAATGTGGGATTCAATACAAATTGACAACTTGCCTTGCATATAAAAATGCGTACCTAAATCTGTCAAATACAGCTTCCATAAATTTATCTGCAATTAAATTGCAATATTGAGGATACATTCCAGTTAAATCTGTCAGTCTACCAAGATGAACTCAGGCAATTATAGGACTACCAACGGGGCCTTGCAGCCACCCGACCCTGATCTCGTGTTTCGTTAGCATCTGCCAGCAGTATAGTTCTCGGTGAGCCCGGGGAGGCGGAACACCATTGTTGATACAAAGTAACATAAAAACTACACGAAATATATAGGGCCAAAACTACAACGTCAGACGACGAACAAAGACAGATAGCCTTAAGGTAAGTGGATGTTGTGAGCGTCAAATTCAGAAATAATTTTGCTAGCTAAGTTAGCGAGCTAGGCTAGCCTCTGACTAAAGTCGTTTCTATCTAGCATTGTCCTGTCATCCAATTGATTTAACGGAATCCAAGTTCAGTGACCACATTAGCAAGGTACATTTCAACAAACTAGTGTGATGGCTGTCGTTCATATACATGTAGTTAATCATATATTTTCGAATCGCGTTAGCTAACTAACTAACTAGCTAGTCAGCTATCGATTTCTATCTCGCATCTAAGTGGTTCGCTTTGCCAGCTAGTTAACGCCGGTCTCGGTAACAATGCGAGGAGAAAAGGAAACTAGCTAACGTTAGCTAGCTAGCTACATGTAGCCAAGCTTAGCCCTGTAGCCGGGTGGGGATTGTTCTGGGATGGGATTCAAGTTTAAGCCTAATTTGATGACCACCTGTTTTCAAATGGCATAAATGTTTTACTTGTGATGATGTGTAGGTTGCTGCATAAATAATTGTTTTGTCGGAATTAACGTTTATTTGTTGATGAGTAGCGTAGCTAGCTAACGTTAGTTTGGCAGGTAACGTTTATGCGGTTCAATGGACAATGCTTGGCTGACAGTCCCTCAACTCACAAAGGACTGGCAATTTATCCCATTTTTCCCTAATGTGCCTCGTCGGCTTTAGTTTCTTAGCTGGCTAATGGGAACAAATCTGGAAATACTAACGTTAATTAGCAAGGTACTAGCTATTGAATTGTAACGCTAACGTTACTTGTCTTGAGAGTTAGCGAACGTTAGCGGTTGACAGAAATCATTAAGCAAACCGACATAATATCCAAATTCATTCATAGGTCTTTCAGTTTTTCGTCAAGGAACATTAATAAGTAGTACCCAGGGCTTGTTTTTTTAAACAGTTATATTAAAATGTCTGTCTGACCACTTGTGGTCAACAATATAATGCCATTGTTCAGGCCTTTGTTTACAGCACCATTGGCAAACTGTTTTAATCATCAACATATTTGAACCTTTATTGTATTCAATTACAGCCTCAGTGTTTTGTGGCCTTCACTAATAATGACTACTACAAATAATTTTCTGTCAGATGCCTTCAGCAACAGTTGGCAACAATGCTGTTCAGTCCTCTAGCCCAGAGTTGGGTTCTGGAACCCAGTCTGAGGCCATGAAGCAGGTCCTGCAGGTGATAGACAAGAAGGTCCGTAACATGGAAAAGAAAAAGGTAACAATGTTTACTTTTTTTCATTTAGGCATGCTTTTGGAAATCTCCCAAAAAGCATAGGTTGTTTCATGCTTAGTTGTTGCTTGAGACCAACTGAGTAGCAATTATGGATGTCTCGTCTGAAAAGATTGTCTGCCTTATGACCCTGTATTGACTTTGTCTCAAAGTTGGTAACCAAGATTATTATGGCTACAGACAAATTTAGTTGGTGTAATCAATCATTAACCTATGACCTTTATTTTGCTTTAGAATCACAGCACTTGATATATGGTATATTCCTGGGTAACCTCAGTTGGTATATTTCTGCTGAAAGAATCTCAGCAGACTGTCTCGTAACCCTTATTAAATGTGCCATATTTCTATAGGGCAAGCTGGATGACTACCAGGCCAAGAAGAATAAAGGAGAACGGTTGAACCAGGATCAGCTGGTACGTACAAGACTCTGGTTTGAGTTGATGTTAGCTCAGGGAACTTCAATTGTGAACTTGATTGTTTAACCTGTTGCATATTTACTATAATATTTCATTCTTCAGCTTTCTATTGTTTTTATACTGTGGTGTTTGTTGTTTTGATCTATGACACAGCTAACAAACTATTTCATGGTCATTCCCTCTTGTCTCGTCTGTAGGATGCCTTGACCAAGTTCCAGGAAGTAACCAACAACCTGGATTTTGCAAGGGAGTTGCAGAAGAGCTTCCTGTCTTTGGGGCAAGAGGTGAGTTCTGTCTCGGGGTTTCATTCTGGTCACTATGACCACACTCACTGTATTTATTAGGTGCTGTTTCTCAGTCACTGTGGCCATAGTGCAGTGACAACTCCTTCCCCATTTCCTTGCAGATCCAGAAGGCAGTGAAGAAGTCTGCCCGGAGGGAGCAGCTTCAGCGGGAGGAGACGGAGCAGAGGCGTCTGAAGACTGTTCTGGAGCTGCAGTTCCTGCTTGACCGGCTGGGGGATGAGCAGACGAGGCAGGACCTGAAACAGCCCGCTGCAGGCTCCCCCCTGCTCACCGATGCTGACCTCACCGCACTGGACAATTTCTACAAGCTGGTGGGCCCTGAACGGGACCATGACGTCCGGTACAAACCCTTTGTTTTCTCTTTGTTTTTGACAAAGGAGTGACGTAATATGATGGTAGGCATGTTGTAAATGTCCTTCCCTGTTCTTCAGGTTGACTGACCAGTATGATGAGGCCTCCCTACACCTATGGGAACTGCTAGAGGGCAGAGACCAGGCTGTGGCAGGAACCACATGTATGTTTCTAACACTTTTTGAAGTAGCTCTCATTTTATTTACCATGTACATGTAGACTTTGGCTTGTTTAATTAGTTACCCACACCCCCATCTGCATAATGAGTATCTTGGGGCTTATCTTAGATTTTGAATAAAAAGGAGCTTGAAAGGAAAGTTTGCTGAGCTGGGAGCAGTGTTATGACTAAAGCCCATCCAACCCCTTGAAGCACAAAGAGCATGCTGGACATACAGGCCATGTTAGCAAAACATGTATAAAGGGAAGCTCTTTTCTGTGATTGGGGTGAACTGGTTTCAGGCCAGTGGGTTTTGAGGGGTAGTGCCAGTAGTGAGCATCCACCACCCATATTCCAGAGACAACTTTGCGGTGGATCATATGGCATTGTGGATTATAAATACTTGAATGTTATTAAAGTGCTTCGAGCAGTGGATCTTGGCTAGGCCTAGTGCTGTGGAATGGGTCACAGCTGTGACTATACCAAGCATAGACCCGGCCTATTGACTAACTCACAAAAGTTTCTGTTACCGATTGGGACCACTAAACTGTGGTATATTTATGCATTATCAAGACATTTTTCATACGTTCTGAATATGATCTGCCCCTTTCCTATAGACAAGGCACTGAAGGAGACCCTGGACAAGGTGCTGCTGAGTGGCTATTTTGACAGAGCACAAACGCATCAGAACGGCGCGTGTGAAGAAGAGGAGCAAGAAGAAGAAGAAGAGGAGGAGCAGCAGTCTGTGGTGCATGAGTCATCTGGGAGCAGGGAGCAGCCCGCAGAACCAGGTAACCGCCATAGCCATAATTTCCTGTGGGGAAAAATAAGTGTGTAGACCGAGAATCTTTTTGACTGAATGGGATGCATGAGATTCGAGCAGGATTGGTTCAGTTTTTTTAATTTTTTTTTTATTTTCACTGGCTATTTGGACGTAATCAGGATTGGGCAAAGGCAATGCTTAAACTGCTTCGCCTTGAGTGCCTTTTGTGAGGGTGGAGACTTTATATTGCTGTAACGCTGAATTTCTAATGCGTATTAAGACGGGCGTTAATCACGCAGCTGAATAAATTAAGTGAGATTTTACTTCTGGGTTAGATTTTGATGTGTGGACCTGGATGAGTGGATATTAATCGGAGTGTATTCCTTTTACAGAGCGAACAGTTACGCAAGAATACACAGAGACCATTGAAGTAGAAGCCACAGAGGTGAGTTAAATCTCTACCTTGACTCTTAACTGCTGTAAAGTCCAGAATTCTCTGATTTCCCTTGCCTATTGGAATCTAATCAAGTGATCTTATGTTTTTGTGTAGTTTGTAAACAGACAGTTCATTCCAGAAACCACATACAGCATCACTGGCAACGACCAAGTAGAGCAGTGGACAGCAGAGGTCCAGGTATGCTGCATGTCTACACCTCTCATATCATTTGTCATATCACACAGTCACAAACAGAATCTTTTAGGGTTCAACAAGTAACGCCATATACCAATGGTGTCATCAGCTGGGTTTAAATCTGTCCCTGTGTCTTTAGGTGGCCAATGCCCTCCAGCACCAGTCTCCTCCCCAGATGACCCCCGAGCCCCACACTGTGAACCGAGTCTCCCACACGCCTGACCCCGTGGTCCGGAAGCAGGTCGTACAGGACCTCATGGCCCAGATGCAGGGGACCTATAACTTCATGCAGGTGATGATCCTTCCAACTGCCCCCATATGGTCCTGCCTTATCGGATCCTGTTTGGTCTCTTGTTCATGCTGAACCATGTACTTCCTCCCACAGGACTCCATGTTGGAGTTTGATGGCCATGCCCTGGACCCAGCCATCGTGTTGGCCCAGCCCATGAAGTCTGCACAGAGCGTGGTCCTGCAGCACATGGGTCAGTGTTAGTACATCACGTTCTGTTTTAACTCTCCTCTAACCAACACCACCACTCAGAGGCTGTAGTCCTCCTAGAGATGTTCCCTTTTACACTCACCAACGATTTATTAGGTACACCCATCTAGTACCGGGTCGGATCCGCCTTGCTTCTAGAACAGCCTGAAATGATTTTGGGCGTGGATTTTTACAAGGTGTCGGAGACACCATTGCTCCATTGGTATCAAGGGACCTAACGTGTGCCAGGAAAACGGTCTCCACGCCAGGTCCATGGACTCATGCTACATACAGTTGAAGTCAGAAGTTTACGTACACCTTAGCCAAATACATTTAAACTCAGTTTTCACAATTCTTGACAATTAATCCTAGTAGAAATTCCCTGTCTTGGGTCAGTTAGGATCACCACTTTGTTTTAAGAATGTGAAATGTCAGAATAATAGTAGTGATTTATTTTGGCTTTTGTTTCTTTCATCACGTTCCCAGTGGGTCAGAAGTTTACAAACACTCATTTGGTAGCATTGCCTTTAAATTGTTTAACTTGGGTCAAATGTTTCGGGTAGCCTTCCACAAGCTTCCCACAATAAGTTGGGTGGATTTTGTCCCATACCTCCTGACAGAGCTGGTGAAACTGAGTCAGGTTTGTAGGCCTCCTTGCTCGCACACACCTTTTCAGGTCTGCCCACAAATGTTCTATGGGATTGAGGTCAGGGCTTTGTGGTGGCCACTCTAATACCTTTACTTTGTTGTCCTTAAACCACTATGCTTGGGGGTCATTGTCTATTTGGAAGACTCGTTTGGGGGTCATTGTCTATTTGGAAGACTCGTTTGGGGGTCATTGTCTATTTGGAAGACTCGTTTGGGGGTCATTGTCTATTTGGAAGACTCGTTTGGGGGTCATTGTCTATTTGGAAGACTCGTTTGGGGGTCATTGTCTATTTGGAAGACTCGTTTGGGGGTCATTGTCTATTTGGAAGACTCATTTGGGGGTCATTGTCTATTTGGAAGACTCATTTGTGACCAATCTTTAACTTTCTGACAGATTTCTTGGGATGTTGCTTCAATGTATCCACGTAATTTTCCTCCCTCATGAGGCCATCTATTTTGTGAAGTGCGCCATTCCCTCTTGCAGCAAAGCACCCCCACAACATGATGCTGCCACCCCATGCTTCATGGTTTGGATGGTGTTCTTTAGCTTGCAACCCCTTTTCCTCCAAACATAACGATGGTCATTATTGCCGAACAGTTCTATTTTTGTTTCATCAGACTCTGGGACATTTCTCCAAAAAGTACAATCTTTGTCCCCATGTGCAGTTGTAAACTGTAGTCTGGCTTTTTTATGGTGGTTTTCTCCAGCATCTTCACAAGGTTCCTTTGCTGTTGTTCTGGGATTGATTTGCACGTTTCACACCACAGTACGTTCATCTCTAGGACTCCTTCCTGAGCGGTATGACCGCTACGTGGTCCCATGGTATTATACTTTTTGTTTGTACAGATTATCATGGTACCTTCAGGCATTTGGACATTTCTCCCCAAGTATGAACCAGACTTGTGGAGGTCTACAATTATTTTCTTTGGTCTTGGCTGGTTTCTTTTGATTTTCCCATGATGTCAAACAAAGAGGCACTGAGTTTGAAGGTAGCCATTACATTTACATTTAAGTCATTTAGCAGACTTACAAATTGGTGCATTCACCTTATGACATCCAGTGGAACAGTCACTTTACAATAGTGCATCTAAATCTTAAAGGGGGGAGGAGGGGGGGTGAGAAGGATTACTTATCCTATCCTAGGTATTCCTTAAAGAGGTGGGGTTTCAGGTGTCTCCGGAAGGTGGTGATTGACTCCGCTGTCCTGGCGTCGTGAGGGAGTTTGTTCCACCATTGGGGGGGCCAGAGCAGCGAACAGTTTTGACTGGGCTGAGCGGGAACTGTACTTCCTCAGTGGTAGGGAGGCGAGCAGGCCAGAGGTGGATGAACGCAGTGCCCTTGTTTGGGTGTAGGGCCTGATCAGAGCCTGGAGGTACTGAGGTGCCGTTCCCCTCACAGCTCCGTAGGCAAGCACCATGGTCTTGTAGCGGATGCGAGCTTCAACTGGAAGCCAGTGGAGAGAGCGGAGGAGCGGGGTGACGTGAGGGAACTTGGGAAGGTTGAACACCAGACGAGCTGCGGCGTTCTGGATGAGTTGTAGGGGTTTAATGGCACAGGCAGGGAGCCCAGCCAACAGCGAGTTGCAGTAATCCAGACGGGAGATGACAAGTGCCTGGATTAGGACCTGCGCCGCTTCCTGTGTGAGACAGGGTCGTACTCTGCGGATGTTGTAGAGCATGAACCTACAGGAACGGGCCACCGCCTTGATGTTAGTTGAGAACGACAGGGTGTTGTCCAGGATCACGCCAAGGTTCTTAGCGCTCTGGGAGGAGGACACAATGGAGTTGTCAACCGTGATGGCGAGATCATGGAACGGGCAGTCCTTCCCCGGGAGGAAGAGCAGCTCCGTCTTGCCGAGGTTCAGCTTGAGGTGGTGATCCGTCATCCACACTGATATGTCTGCCAGACATGCAGAGATGCGATTCGCCACCTGGTCATCAGAAGGGGGAAAGGAGAAGATTAATTGTGTGTCGTCTGCATAGCAATGATAGGAGAGACCATGTGAGGTTATGACAGAGCCAAATGACTTGGTGTATAGCGAGAATAGGAGAGGGCCTAGAACAGAGCCCTGGGGGACACCAGTGGTGAGAGCGCGTGGTGAGGAGACAGATTCACGCCACCTGGTAGGAGCGACCTGTCAGGTAGGACGCAATCCAAGTGTGGGCCGCGCCGGAGATGCCCAACTCGGAGAGGGTGGAGAGGAGGATCTGATGGTTCACAGTATCGAAGGCAGCCGATAGGTCTAGAAGGATGAGAGCAGAGGAGAGGGAGTTAGCTTTAGCAGTGCGGAGCGCCTCCGTGATACAGAGAAGAGCAGTCTCAGTTGAATGACTAGTCTTGAAACCTGACTGATTTGGATCAAGAAGGTCATTCTGAGAGAGATAGCGGGAGAGCTGGCCAAGGACGGCACGTTCAAGAGTTTTGGAGAGAAAAGAAAGAAGGGATACTGGTCTGTAGTTGTTGACATCGGAGGGATCGAGTGTAGGTTTTTTCAGAAGGGGTGCAACTCTCGCTCTCTTGAAGACTGAAGGGACGTAGCCAGCGGTCAGGGATGAGTTGATGAGCGAGGTGAGGTAAGGGAGAAGGTCTCCGGAAATGGTCTGGAGAAGAGAGGAGGGGATAGGGTCAAGCGGGCAGGTTGTTGGGCGGCCGGTCGTCACAAGACGCGAGATTTCATCTGGAGAGAGAGGGGAGAAAGAGGTCAGAGCACAGGGTAGGGCAGTGTGAGCAGAACCAGCGGTGTCGTTTGACTTAGCAAACGAGGATCGGATGTCGTCGACCTTTTCAAAATGGTTGACGAAGTCATCTGCAGAGAGGGAGGGGGGGGGGGGATTCAGGAGGGAGGAGAAGGTGGCAAAGAGCTTCCTAGGGTTAGAGGCGGATGCTTGGAATTTAGAGTGGTAGAAAGTGGCTTTAGCAGCAGAGACAGAGGAGTAAAATGTAGAGAGGAGGGAGTGAAAGGATGCCAGGTCCGCAGGGAGGCGAGTTTTCCTCCATTTCCGCTCGGCTGCCCGGAGCCCTGTTCTGAAAATAGGGCTCCGGGCAGCCGAGTAGGCCTTGAAATACATCCACAGGTACACCTCCAATTGACTCAAATAATGTCAACTAGCCTATTAGAAGCTTCAAAAGCCATGATGAAGCTGTTTAAAGGCACAGTCAACTTAGTGTATGTAAACTTCTGACCCACTGGAATTGTGAAATAATCTGTCTAAACAATTGTTGGGAAAATGACTTGTCATGCACAAAGTAGATGTCCTAACCAACTTGCCAAAACTATAGTTTGCTAACAAGAAATTTGTGGAGTGGTTGAAAAACAAGTTTTAATGACTCCAACCTAAGTGCATGTAAACTTCTGAATTGAACTGTTAGCCAAATCTTGACGCTGCCATCAGTATGATGCAACAAGAACCGGGATTCATCTGACCAGGCAATGTATTTCCACTCCTTAATTGTTCAGTGTGAACGTGTACCCACTGGACCCGCTTCTTGTTTTTAGCTGATAGGAGTGGAACCCGGTGTGGTCGTCTGCTGTAATAGCCCATCCGTGACAAGGACTGATGAGTTCATTCCGGGATGCCGTTCTGCACACCACTATTATACTGCAACATTATTTGTCTGTTTGTGTTCCGCCTGTTAGCTTTCATTATTCTTGCCGTCCTCCTTTGACCTCTCATCAATGAGCTGTTTTTGCACACAGGACTGCTGACTGACTGGATGTCTTTTTGTTGAACCATTCTCGGTAAACCCTAGACACTGTCGTGCGTGAAAGACCAGGAGGTCGGCAATTTCTGAGATACTGGGTCCGGCGCGCCTAGCATCGACGATCAAACCACACTCAGACTCTTAGGTCACTTATTTTGCCAATTATAAAGTTCAATCGAACAGTACCTGGATGTCTATTTGTCTGCTTTATATACCAAGCCATGACCACGTGACTCATTGTCTGTAGGAGCGATTATTTTCGGGAATGGGGTGGTGTACCTAATAAACTGGCCGGTGAGTAGTACTGCTTATACTCTTGAGTTTTGTCCATTTTTAGTTGCTCTAAGCAGTTTGACCAACAAACCATTTTATATTTGTCTTGTGTACAGTTAATTCAGAATCAAGACTTTCTCAATCAAGCTCAGTTCCTGAATCTACACACGTAAGTAGCAATAATGATACTTGAACACAATTCTGATAGTGATCCCCAAGACTCGATACCGGAGCAGACTTATTGAAAGGGCAAGGGTACTATGTGAACCTTCCTTTATCCTCCCCAGGTCCCCATGGTCTCCTCCACACCTGATGGCTACTCCTCCACAGCTCCCCTCTACCAGCCCTCCCACACAGCAGAGCCCCGGCCACAGACAGATGGCACCGACCACATCCAGGTATACCCTCCCTCCCCAAGGTGCCCTCTACTCCACCCTCCTCTACCCCCCCTGACTGGGTGGGTGGTGGAGCTTCTCTATGCTTGGCTGTTATTGGGCAGTGTGAGAGATGGTTAACACTCATCCTACCTGCCTGTCCTGAAGTGTCTGTGAAAACCATTGAAGTATGTGACGTCTGTCTCCCCGCCCCGCCCCTAAACCAGGCCTCGATGTCCCTGTCGTCTGAGCAGTCCCCCGCCCCGTCCTCCTTGCCCTCTGCCTTCCCGCCCGTCTCCACCCCCCACAGCGGCGGCATCAATGTCAACGCAGCACCATTCCAGTCCATGCAAGCGGTAGGCTTTGTTAATGGAGGACTTATAACTGACATCGCTTCACTTGAACAAAACCGTCATATAACCCACTTAACTCTAATCACTTACCACACGTTGATGGTACCACAAGTTTTAGGACAGGAAAAATAGAAGTGGTACACACTGGCACACAACAGTAATACCAGATTTACTTTGCAAGGATAATGAGAACTGATTGGGACATCAACTGAATTAATAAGTATAATTCCAGTGTTGGCCTACATTTCTCAAAACCAAGCTTCATCCCATACCACCCCCCCCCCTCTCTCTCTCTCTCTGTCAGAGCAGAACAGAATGCTCTTGTCTGCCCCCATGTCTACATAAAGATTTATAATCAACTCTAAGCTGATTAACTTTATTTGGCGAACCTTGGACAGTATGTACAGTATGCTCGATAGTCAGACGAGTCTGTTAGTGGTGATTTGCTGTTGTCTGCGAGTCTTGTGTGGGTATCTGACACCTCTAAATGAAAGCTTTTCTCTGGTTGTATTGTGTCCCTAAGGTGTTCAACCTGAACGCCCCCGTGCCCCCCACTAACGAAGCAGACAGTCTGAAGCAGAACCAGTTCCCCAGCGGCTACGGCGAGGGCTTCAGCAGCCAGGCGGAGCACTCCGTGGAGGAGCCTGACATCCAGCAGGACACTCTACAGTCCGGTGAGAGAGGGACTGGGGTGGCTGTTGGGGCTGAGGATGTGACTTAGACAAGTGGAGTCTGAGGACCAGTAGACCTTGGGTCTGAAGACTTTGGTCTAAGGGCATGATGTTGTTAATGACTCTTATGCTGTTCTCAGCTGTAGGAGGCTTCCACACCCAAGATCAAGTGATGTCAGTGGCAGCGGGCCACCAGGTGCAGTCGTCCCAGGGGCCAGAATTTGGGCGGCAAGGCCAGTCCTTCTATAACAGCAGGGGGGCCGTGTCTCGCGGAGGCCCTAGGAACCCACGGGGCATGATCAATGGATACCGAGGATCCTCTAACGGCTTCAGAGGTATGAGATCCAGCTAATTTACTGTAAGGGACCTACTTTGATACAGGAGTGATTTTTATTGTGGTGTTAACAGGATAAATGGTTGTCTTCCTCAGGAGGATATGATGGCTATCGCCCTCCCTTCTCGAACACTCCAAACAATGGTTATGGGCAACCGGCCCAGTTCAGCACGGCGTCCCGGGACTACCCCAACAGCACCTACCAACGGGTAAGGAAGGGCACAGCCAACCATTAGGTCCTAGTGACTAGAAGACACTTGACACTTGCGTTAGGATTGCATTAGTTCCATTAAAAGGGATTATGTGAGTTGTTGTCCCAGATGCTGTCATGAAGGTGCTGTATAAGTCTTTCTGAATGACCTGTTTCTACAGGAGGGATATCAGCCAGGCTACAAGCGGGGAGCAGTCCAGGGACCTCGGGGTTGCTCTCGAGGTAATGCTCAAGCAATGCGATCCTAAAGCGCTTGTCAACTTCCACCACATTGAACATTCAGATATGAATGTGTTTGCCCCAGCTCACTTTTATAAATCTTTTTTGTTTTGGTTCTCATCTATCTTCATGTTTCTCCTGGCCTGCTTTGGTATGTCTAAGATACTTTTGTTTTAACATGTAAAACTGAAATCCACAGCATTTAGATTCATCAGCAAGTCTGTGTTCGAAGCAACAAATAGATATTCCTGTAAACTTGAAAGATTTCATTAATTTATTTTTTGTACAAAATAAATGCAAAAAACCCCTGCAACTGTCGGTCCAATCCATGAGAATCTTTTATATTTTCTGTCACTGCCCAGCCCCCTCAACCACTTTTCCCCTCTGCTTTTGGTTCTCATAGCATTACTTGTTTTTTTTTCTGTCTCTCACCATCTCTTTGTAAGCCGATGTTACTCCTTGGGAGACTGTTTCAATAAAGATGTGTTGTATAACCTGCTGTCTGCTGCTTGTTTCTTTTTGTTGGTCCCTGATCCCTGCTGCTCTGTGGTGCCACCACAGCCTTATCTGCCTCTGCTGACATTAAGAGTGGGTTAGAGGATTTTGGTTATGCTTTGCTGAAAGGACTTCACTCTGCTTCCGTCTCCCTCACCTGCTGTGCCCTGCCGTCTGTATTGTGTCATAGGGGCATACATATATTGTGTGCTGTTAACATGCTTAAACATTCATGAAACATGTCACTGAGTTTCAAAGTAAGCCTGTGGTGTAAATCCTAGGGCAACAGATGTACCCCCCCCCCCCTTTTGGTTCCATATGGCAAAATGCATACTATTCTGTATGACCTGGATAAAAGCTTTCAAAGCTCTTATTTAGATTTACAGGGAATGCCACTGTGTATATAACTGAATTGACATGAAGGCAGCTATTACCTTTATTACCTGTTTTCAGTATTCCATTTTGTAATGGGTGTATTAGTTTGCTCGTAACAGTGAATTTTTGTCTCCCTATTTGAGTTGGTCTCTTCCTTGGTAGGTGCACACTAGTAATTAATAGAATGTGGATGAGGTTTTGTAATTGTGCTCCATTCCCAGACTCAACCCAGAATAAGGGTGACGGGCTGGCGTCAGCTGACTGATTTTCTGTCTGCTTGCCGGTTACAGGCCGGGGGGGACTGTTCAAGCCCAGCCGAGGGATGGTGACCCAAATGGTAGGACATCAAGCCAATTAGTCTTGGATACCAACAACTCTTCTACTCTCCACCTAGGGCAACCTTAAACATCACCTCTACACTCCTGGACCATCCTTCCCCTGATCTGACTATTCCTCTCCATATCAACCTCTAGGTTGATTTGGTGAAGCCATACGTCCCACCCTTAGCTCCCCTACAATCATATGCTATTGCATAGCCTTAAACTGATCAAGCTGGAACGTGTGTGCCTTTGCTGTTGGACTGTTTATTTGGATCTTTGCTTAGTAGGCAATCATTTACAAAAAGTGGCTGGGGCTAGTGACAGGCTTTGGAAGCATGACACGAAAGACCAAACAATATGTTGACTGCGGTCATACCACACAAGGAAATGTTTTGTCTCAATGTGAAGACTGTTTATACTGTACATTGTATTGCCATGGCATGTTTGGGAGTAAAGTCTGCACAAATGTGTAGTCTAAGCAGGTTGTAGGTCTGACTGAATGACTTACCCAAAATGAAGATTTCTTGTGTACATTTTGCTCTGGCCATATAGTAGCTGATAGTGATGCACTGAATAAATGCACTGTTCTGTAAATTTGCATTTGTCACTTCATATCTGCTCTGTCCAAAAACATCATTGGTTGGAACTGATGTCAACTTCACATGTAAGAGTTTCACTCTGAGTCATGAACACTAGCTATAAAGAAAATCAGTATATTGTCTACAGCAATATTGATATTTTGTGCAATTGGTCATCTGAAAATTAAACTAATCTTTTGTACAAATTAGGCACACCTCTGTAGGGTGCAAGATAAGAGCATTTGCTCTAGCCAGCAGAATTTGGTAAAAGTAAAACAAAAAGGCCCATTAAAAGACAGACTCTGGGGGTGATGGGCTGAGTACAAAAGGTAGACATCATTGCCTGGTATCAATACATGTACTGGCCTTGGCCAAGATACACCTACAGGTCATTAGGAACAGCCTCATTCAAGCACAAACTTGAAAACAAGACATGATTGCCTATAATCTCTACAGAAATAACCAGATCATCAACTGTCTTACATTTGCACATCAATTAAGATAATCCAAAGAGCTGGCTATAGTATAAGTACCACAAAATAAGACTGCAATCCACTCAGGATTCCAATGATTAGTGCCAACATTAGCATACATTGCTATTATCAGACTTGTGGAATTGAAATAAAGTGGTGGCCAAGCTAATGCCATTTAATACACAGGAATGAACCCATACAAAAAAGAAAGTATTTTATATTATATTCTGTTCCATGAGACAGTTGTCTTTACTGTTCATAATGCTCCCAATGCCATTTTCAGTGCCTTTTGAAATGGAGCCTTTTCAGGAATCCGTACATTTCACAACATCATTATTCAGGTGAAGTGACCTGACAATTATTAGGCCTAATTGTCATGACATCACACAGCACTAATTAAAAACAATGTTCCAAAATATATAGACATTGACACAACCAAAACCATTCCACCAAAGCTCTGCATTTTAGGTAATCAATTATGACCAATACATCACATACCATATATGCACTCTATAACACAAATTCCCTGACCGCAAACGTAGAAAACATTTCTAGGCCTTGGAGGCTCAAATTGATATCCACAAGTGGGCAGAGATACTGTAAACACCTGTGTTCTCCAGCTGTTTTTTCACCTTTACTTAACCAGGTCGGCTGGTTGAGAACAAGTTCTCATTTGCAACTGCGACCTGGCCAAGATAAAGCATAGCAGTGTGAACAGTTTTCAGTTAACTCTTTCAGGATAACGGGGTACACATGCCCATATGGAGGGACCTCTGCACACTGGACTGGAGGTATATAAGTACTGTAAAGGTCTGTGGGTGGGGGGCCATGGAGCCAGAGGTGTTGTCTATAGAGTTTTATCTGGCAGCTGGGGTTGAGTGGTCTGGTTCTGATGGGGGCCTTATGGTAAGTAATGTTGGCCCTATGGCACTGCCTGATGGCCTGGGGGCAGATCTTGGAGTCGTGGTTGGGACAAATCCTGGGTGTTGTGGGGTATTTGGTTCTGGAGGTGGTTGTCTTGCTTCATACCCGGGTGGTTTTGGGACATATCTTGGTGGCCCAGGGGAAAAGGATGGTACTCTCCTTGTGGCTCTGGGATAGCATTCCCTTCTACTGAAAAAGAGAGTAGTTTTGAATACAGTTCATTTTTTACATCTTTGAAAAATATATATTTGTATCCCTTTTTCGTGATATCCAATGGGTAATTACAGTCTTGTCCCATCGCTGCATTTTTCACATCTTGAGATCCATTTTCCATAGTCACCACTACATTCGGAAAAATACACGGCACACCAGTAAAGAGAAAATGGAATTGGGGTAAACTATCACTCACCATGAACCTCTGGAGGGGGCTCAACTTTCTGGGTTTTCAACCGTTCCATGTGTTCTACTGCCTGAAACACCACAGACAAACATGGATAAGCAGATTAATGGTTGTAGGAAAGTATGTCAGCTCATGTCAAAAATAACAATACCACACAAAATAAGTGCATTACAGTAATAGAGAACCTATTGGTTGTGTCTGTTCTACCACTGCCCACTCTGTACCTGCTGAAGCTCTACTTTCTGTGAGTTGAGCTGTTCCTGTTGCCTCTCCAACTCATCCCTCTGTTTCTGGAGGTCTGATGCTTTCTGTTTGAGGTCCTCTTCCTGCTGGGTCAGGTGCTCCTCAAACTCCCTCATCTCCTCATCTGTGTAGGCCTGGTTCTGCTCTAAGGTCTAACAAAGGAGGACGTGTCAGTTCATACCCTTCTACCTCTCCTTATTGATTTGAAAAGCAACATAATTACAGTGTGGTTGAATGTAGGAGTGTTTAGAGATATGGTATGGTTTTTGTTACTCTTGCCGTTTCATAATAATGAGTTATAATGTTGAAGTATAAAAAGTAGGCCAGTATGAATGAGAGTTAAATAGATATGGCTACCACACCTCCCAACTATCTGGTTCCAGGAATTCCTTTTTCTTTGTGGCAATCAGGAACTCTTCTAAGGAGACCAGTCTGTCTTTGTTGGTGTCCACCTGTAAACAGTGAGATCAGTCACCATGTGAACTATTTATTTCATTATATCAATGAAACCAATCTCTAACTTTCAGTGCTAGCAATCCATGGGAATATAGTATGTAAGGTTCACAACCGGGACAACAGTATACCTCGTTCATGACGTGCTCTCTCATACGCAGGCGCTCCTCCTCCATCTCCACCATATCGTCCTCTTCATTGGTAGGATCATAGATCTTCTCCAGCTGAGTCCACAGAATATACCGTTATCTATACATGCACACGTTTCATTATCATTTCAGGTGAGACATTAAAAGAATAGGACAAATCTTTACCTCCTTCGTAAACAATGCCTCCAATTCCTGCTCATCGAAGAAGCCATCTCCATTGGAATCTGACAATTCAAAAAGCGAGAATGTTGAGGAACTCTGAGATGGATGTCCCTGACCCCCGCCTGTGATGTCTATTGATGAGGACTTACCATGCAGCTTGAAAAAGGTCTTGGGGTCAAAATCTTCAGGGTCAAGACCATCTGCTTCCTCCCACACCTCTTTGAACTGATTCTGGCTGCCCTGCACAGCAAAAAATGTTAGTGCCCTGTTAGAAATAAATCTCTCACTTGAGCTAAATCATTAAGTATGGGGAAGGTCTAGAGCAGAAATGGATGGTGGACCATTTTTGATACACACAGGAAACTGTTGAGCGTGAAAAACCCAGCAGCGTTGCAGTTCTTGAGACACTCAAACCGGTGCGCCTGGCATCTACTACCATACCTCGTTCAAAAGGCACTGAAATCTTTTTTCTTGCCCATTCACCTTCTGAATGGCACACATACACAATCCATGTCTCAATTATCTCAAGGCTTAAAAATCATTATTTAACCCGTCTCCTCCCCTTCATCTACACTGAAGTGGATTTAACAGGTAACATCAATAAGGGATCATAGCTTTCACCTGGTCAGTGTATGTCATGGAAAGAGTAGGTGTCAATGTTTTCTACAGTCAGTTGTTTAGGAACTCATTCATAGTCTCAACTTACTGCTGGGAGTTAGAATACACAAGATCCCATTTTGAAATGTGGTTGTGAATCAGCAATTTTTCTCTTATGTCAGGTAAACATATTTAGATACAGACCCTCGAGCCACTGTGGCCCCTCATGATGAGTTCAGATTTTTTGTGGTCCCCACCAACCCCCATCAAACTTGCCCATCCATGGTCTAGAGACTGGCTAGACCATATGTGAGCACAAACAGATTGAGCTCTGAAACACAGAGATAACATAGCATCCAAGTGCAGTTGGACTTACTGGGTGGTTGACTTTGGGATGGTCTGCATGTTTCTTCTTCATCTCCTCGTAATGTTCTTCCTCCTTCTTCCTCCCTTCATCGTCTAGAGTCTTGAGGTGTTCCCTTCGCTCATGGTCTTTCGTCATCTCATACTTCTTGAACTCCTCATGGCGCTCCTTGTCATAGTTCTCCAGATCGTTTGTGGCCTTGTGGTCAAATGAAGGATGAGAGTTAAAATGTCTTGAAGAGAAGAGGACTACAGGTACTTTAGTAAGCTACTGTATGTACGTACCATGCATTCTACATTATACTTACTGATTTGATGAGTCTGTCCAGATCCTCCACTTCAAAGGTGTGAGGATTCATGTGGTTCAGGTACTCAAACTGTTTCAGCAGAGCTTGGTGGTCTACTGCCATATCTGTGAGTGAGGTTTAACAGTCATAACACAATACGAAATGTGATGACCTGACATTGGAACTGTAATAGTTATCCAGTGCGGCAGGGTGCGTTGGTCAAAGCTCACCCTGTGTGCATCTATACTAGCCTGTAATCCTGCCAATTAGTGGTTTAAGTGAGACGTTACTGTTGTCTGTAATACTCTGCTATCACTATTGTGATTCGAAACAGAGATTTTCAGAATAATGTTTCACAAGTAGGTGACTCAACACCGACACTACACTAATCACATCCTCCTTTTTGAGTCCTTTCCCTCAAATGTACTTCTTAGTCACTTGCCCACACGCTTAAGGCATATTAATGGTCTTTTATACAGCATACCGTTCCCTCCTTCAATGTCTTGCTTGGCTTTGATCAGTGTCCGTAGCCGGCTAACCTCCTGCCTTTTTAGCTCGTCCAGTTGTGTCCTTACATGGTGGCTGACAAAGTCCAGCTCTTTGGCCAGCTTCCCCATCTGTAGGAAACGTGATGTAATGATTATCATACTGCTGCTGTTTTGCATTTTTCATGACTAATGACTCAAGGAGAGAGTAAGAACAACAAGAATGAGCAGGACACAGTTAGAATACCTTGATGTCCTCCATATCTGTGTTATGGAGCTTCTCTCTGAAATGCTGGTCTTTTTCCAGAAAATCAATGACTTCCCTGAGATAACGGTCATAGTGGAGTCCAGTGTCCTGTTACATGAAATAAAGTAGTAAGTTGTAGTAGTATGCATAACATGCATACTAGCTCATGCATCATTCCGTAAACCTTCAGTTCAGTCTGTATACGTTACAATTCAATAAATTATGTTAGAGAATATAGCTGGTATAACTGGTCTGAGCTTGTACTGGTAGCACAAATGACTGCTTTTTTCATGGCTGTTAGGGCTGCTCTGCCTGCCATGTTTCTCCACCTTGCTTGCTTGGTATGTAATCCTTCACAAACTCTTACCACACTTGGTGGTGGCTCTGAGGCTTTGTCCTCTGGCTGGTTCACCTTGGTCTTGTCCAGACTGATGGGCACTGCCTCCAGGCAGAGCAGATGTACCAGAAGCACAAGGCAGCTGGTGTGGAATACCTGGCTCCAAGACATCTGGAGACACAAGACGCACTTAGACACAACAACACATGACAAGCAATACTTCAACCAGAGATGATAGAAAACACCTGTCTCTGCCCCAAATTCAGTGGCTGTGCCCCAACCATAGAGAAAGACAGAGGACTATTCTTTGTATCTATCCCATTGTGTCCTCTGAACACACGGGCTTGTCCATTTTGAAGTAGTCCATTTCCTCCTACTACTACTTCTATGAGTTGGTAAACAAACTGAAAGGGGGCATACTGCCACCTGGAGTTTGTTCTTGGGAAAAAAGACAGTTCCGGTCTGCTTACTAGTTTATTTAGCAGACAAGATTTGCATACAACTCCATGGCATTATTTTATAGTATGAAGAATACAATTGAACAAAGCTGATTGCGCACATGCGGCTATTCTGTGTTGAGCGGTTAACAAAGAAATAGCTACTCCTATATGCTTAATTGAGTTATTAATGTAATTTTAGTTGTTCTACAAACGTTGGGCTATATGTTTTGATTTTTAATACATGATGCGACTAATGATGATTTGAAAGAAGTCGCTTGAAAGGCATGATCTCTGCTTTGTTTTTTTTTGCACAGGCTTTACAGACTACATCAGTCATTCATTCACAATTTGACAAGTACTTGATAATACCTAGAATGTTACGGCGGCATCCCCTTTGCGGCATGTGGCCGTTGTGCCCTACTACGTTGTGCGCTCCGAATCTCCCCTTACTCACATGGCTCTCCATTATGTGATCGGGTCTTTCTCACAGGCTACAAGTGAAGACAGACACATCGGGGATGCAATGGCACGCGTGCTTATCCAATTCCGAGGTGCATATTGAAGATATTGGAAGAATTGCCCACATTTACTTTTCGTCAGCCAACAAGATGAGTAGGCTTAATGAAAGCAAAAGTACTAGCCTATGTCAATCTACTATCCCCCATAGTACAAAAGTCGACCTATTCTACTCTGTACAAGAAACATAGTCTGGGACAGTTGTGGGATGCGATAGATCCCAAATTAATACAACCACTAGCATTAAAAAAACACATTTTTACGCATTGTGGCTGACGCAACAGATCAGAACATTTAGCTTAAAAATGGTGATAAACTATGAGGCTATTTGCAGTGCAGAAATGTGGACAGGCTATAAACGCGAATGTTCCATTTACAGAAAACACCATTATCAAAAGTGACCACAAATGCAATTATGCATGTAGTGCTTTTAATATAAAGGTGCATTTTTATGGTGAACATTATCCTCCCCAAACTTGAAACTCACGTGCTGCTTATGTATGCCAGTTAGGCTCTACACCCCTTGTAAAGCAGATTGTGTTTAATTTTAAGAATTTTTGGGGACACTTTAGTTGTGATACAAACCTTATCAAAACATATAGGCCTATGGGCTAGGCTACATAAGGTGTGCAACTATGTTTCGAAAAAGTTGCAAAAAAAGGCATTGTTTCCTATGCTGGGCATCATTCACAAGTAATATTATATAATTCACAAGTGATAGGCTAATATTGTCACCCAGCAGACTATCCTTGATATAATATTGTCTTTACATATACTAAATAATATATATGTGTGAAATTTGTTTTGATTTAGAATGGACCATTATCATGCACCTGTATCAAAACAAAGCCAAGACAAGGCAGGAGTGGCTTGGAGACAAGTCTCTGAATATCTTTGAGTGGCCCAGCCAGAGCCCGGAACTGAACCTGATCGAACATCTCTGGAGAGACCTGAAAATAGCTGTGCAGCAATGCTCTCAATCCAACCTGACAGAGCTTGAGAGGATCTGCAGAAAATAATTGGAGGAACTCCCCAAATATAGGTGTGCCAAGCTCGAAGCGTCATACCAAAGAAGACTTGAGGCTGTAATCGCATCCAAAGATGCTTTAACAAAGTACTGAGTAAAGGGTAAGATGACTTATGTAAATGTGATATTTCAGCTTTTTATTTTCAATAATTTGCAAAAGCCTGTTTTTGCTTCGTCATTATGGGGTATTGTGTGTCGATTGAGGGGGGGACGACGACGACGATTTAATCCATTTTAGAATAAGGCTGTAATGTAACAAAGTGTGGAAAAGGTGAAGGGGTCTGAATAATTTCTGAATAATTTCCGAATGCACCGTATTTATACTGTAGCTAAGAAAGTAATACTAAGTGTAAGCTGTTAGTAGCCCATGTGCCTCACACTAATAATTTGGTCCCTTTCCCCCTCATAACTTAGACTACTGTTCTGACTTGGTGGTGCACATGTAGCGTATTGCCTGTTTTAGAGAAATGCAATCATCAAATATTGTACTGCTTATATGTCCATTTGACTTATCCTACGGTTCTGACTTGGTGTACAGGGAGAATACGGTAAGAACAGCCCATATTCTGAATTTGGTCGCTGTACATTTTTAAAAAGTGCTGAACAAATAGTTATATTGACTTCGTCCATCCTAGCTCGCTAATTAATGTCTTAATCGAAATTACGGATTGCCTCTTAGCCGCTCTTCGGTTCCCTTATGCCATTGTTTGTACATCTCAATTGTCAGTAGAAACCACATTTGTGTAAGCAAGTCAGCTATATCAGCTGTTTTTTTTAAAGGCAGTAAATGAGGCTGAATGAACTGTTTCACTGCCAGACAAGGCTCCGCTGATAGCCAGGTGTGGTAAGGATTCACTCCATGGTGCTGAAAGAAAACTCTGCTGTTGGGACAGCTTTATGTAGGCCCTAAAAGTTAGTGGGCACTGTTTGTCACCGTTATAGTGCAATTACTGTATTATTTAGTGTTGTTGTAGTGGCTTTGCTGGCATATATCCCAAAAATGTTGGGGGGAGTTTGCCCCACCAAGATTTAGATGCTAAAATCACCACTGCTATTTCACCACCCCATTAACTATTTTGCAGTAAAATCTCTGCAGCTGCCACCTACACTCATTAAAAACCCACTACCCATTTACATACATTTACATTTAAGTCATTTAGCAGACGCTCTTATCCAGAGCGACTTACCCGATTCCACTACTTTAGACCCTATCTGTTCCTGCACCATGCCAAAAACCTGGGAGGATGGGACACTGCCCCTCAACACACCCTGTAACTCTTCTGAAGTCAAATCTCCTAAACCCAAATACTTCTCTGCAGCTGCCACAACAAAATCTATTTCCTGTGATTTACATTCCATTTCTGCAGTACAGTTGATAACCATTGCTATGAACGCTAAGAAGCCAACCTTACTAAAGCATAACTCACTCCTTGCCCTATCCTTCTGTGGCCCAAATCTACTACTCACTGAGACCATCTCAGGATCCCTCAACCATCCAGCACTACACTGACCACTTCAACCCGCCTCTTTCGCACCGGACACTTCCGGGCCCCAGCAACAGGAGCACCCCTACAGTTGACAACTTTATCCACCGAAACTACACAGTCCTCTGACCCATGCCCTCCTGCACACATCTTGGAATCTCCCTCCTACACACTGCTGCAACATGAACGCTGAACCTAAAACAGTTCAGTGGATTCTGCACAAAAGTTCTAACAGGATAACTGATATATCGTAACATGACTTTGTCTTGTATAGGCTCTGACTCAAAATGACTTCTGTTTCACCACGCTCCCCACCAGGTCATCTGCTCTAGCTATCTCCATGGCCCCAACCCCATATGTTTCCTGTCCACTGCCGACGTGTCTGCCATCGATAGCTAACTAGCTACCTGCTAGCAGCTAACTAGCTACGCTATTAATAACATGTTAGCTAGGACGTGATGCGTGTCATCTAACTAACTTGCGTTCTACAACTTAAATCATCAGCGGTTCAATAGCTAGTCGTCTAGCTAACGTTACACTTTACAGGCAGACTCACTGTGACCAATAGCATAGCTAGTAGTGATAATGCTGGCTGGCTAGCTAACAGTTAGCTGGTAGATGGCAAGCTAATCTAATGACAGTTAGCTTGAAGCTAATTATGAGGTTTTCATTTCCACCCCAAGCTAGCTACTTAGCTAAATAACAGTGATGCGGGGTCTTGTGTTGACCACATCGAGAAGTTGCGGTATCTGTCTTATTGGAGTCTGGTTACCTGTCTCATTAACGAAATAACAATAGCTTCAAAACAATTCATGTCACAGCGGGACTTACTTTTTGATCGGAATCCGTCAAACGGTCGTTACTACAGTCACAAAGTCGTAAACCCCGCCTATTTCTAAAACGTCTCTTCTTAAAACGAGAATTTAAACCTAACTTTAACCACAGGGCTAACCGTACGCCTAACCTTACATTAACACCAATTATGTTTTCATTAATCTTTACGATATAGCCATTTTGTGGCTGTGCGCTATCTAGTGGAAACCCTGTCAAGCTAATTTAGCTAGCTAACTAGTCTCCTCCCGAGCTGATCATTTATCCTCGTTCACTCCTTGATGCCAGCAGGCGTTTGTTTACAGTGTCAGATAGCAAGTGAATGAAATCCTACATTGACAGCATGGCATGACAGCTAAATTGGGTAGTTGCCATTGGATAAAATTTCCCTTCCTACTTTCTGAAGGCGCGCATAGTTATTCTATTAGGCCACACACACTGTCAGTCAAATTATTGAGGATATGCTATGCTATCAAGGTAGGTTGCACTGAATCGTACGTGGCGTTTATAATTTGGAGGTGGGTGTTCGCTGATCCTGGATCAGTGTAGCTTTCTTGCCATGATATCAAAGACAGTACAGGAGGTTGGTGGCACCTTTATGGGGAGGACGGGTACGTGGTAATGGCTTGAGCAGAATAATTGGATTTCCATGTGTTTGATACCATTCAATTTGCTCCGTTCCAGACATTATTATGAGCCGTCCTCCCCTCAGCGTTGGATATGGTATGTGAAGACATTTAGGTAGGGAGATCAGATCCCAGGTCATTTCATAGCTTCATTTTTGACTTTGTCATTCTTACATAGCTAGTTAAATTAAACATTCTTTATTTACAATATGGTGAAGGATAAAGCATACTTTTTTGAGTTGGTTTAATGTGATTGCTTGGACTATTGAGAAAATTGATGAGCAGCTTTCTGCAGGGTTGTTGTTTGAGTGAACATTATTGAGCTAGAAATATTGGCTATGCCAGCAAGACATGTATGTGATTTTCTAAATATACTGAACAAAAATATGAACATGCAACAATTTCAAGGATTTTACTGAGTTACAGTTCATATAAGGAAATCAGTCAATTGAAATAAATAAATTAGGCCCTAATCTATGGATTTCACATGACTGGGCAGGGGCGCAGTCATGTGTGGGCATGGGAGGGAATAGGCCCAGCCACCTGGGAGCCAGGCCCACCTATGGGGGATTCAGGCCCAGACAATCAGAATGAGTTTTTCCCCGCAAAATGGCTTTATTATAAACATAAATACTCCTCAGTTTCATCAGCTGTCCGGTTGGCTGGTCTCAGACTGTCCTGCAGGTGAAGAAGCCAAATATGGAGGTCCTGGGCACGTGGTCTGCGGCTGTGAGGCTGGTTGGACGTACTGCCAAATTCTCTCAAACGACATTGGAGGCGGCTTATGGTAAAAAATTAACATTCAATTAACATGCAACAGCTCTGGTGGACATTCCTGCAGTCAGCATGCCAATTGCACGCAGTGGTGTAAAGTACTTCAGTAAAAATACTTTAAAGTACTGCTTAAGAAGTTTTTGGGGGTATCTGTACTTTTCTTTACTATTTATATTTTTGACAACTTTTACTTTAACTTCACTACATTCCTAAAGAAAATAATGTACTTTTTACTCTATACATTTTCCCTGACACCCAAAAGTACTCGTTACATTTTGACAGGAAAATGGTCCAATTCACACACTTATCAAGAGAACATCCCTGGTCATCCCTACTGCCTCTGATCTGGCTGACTCACAAATGCTTTGTTTGTAAATTATGTCTGAGTGTTGTATTGTGCCCCTGGCTATCCGTAAAAACAAAACAATTGTGCCGCCTGGTTTGCTTAATATAAGGAATTTTAAATGGTTTATGGAACATTTTAGCAATTCCATTTACTTTTGATACTTAAGTATATTTAAAACCAAATACTTTTACCCAAGGAGTATTTTAATGGGTGACTTTCACCTTTTAAGGAACACTCAAGAACACGGTTCTATAAAAATAACTTTAAGTTTGTCAAAGACCTCTTCGCAAAGGAAAAGTGAGGAATCCTAAAAACTCCAAAGCCAGAACTGGAAAAACTTCTGGAAAAGGTCCACCAGGACATGAAAAGGCATGAGCAAATAATCATCCCACATGACATCCCACCTATTCAACCACCAGAATTCAATCTGGACACCGACCCTCCAAAATGGAGGGAAGTAGAGAACGTTGTCCGAAGAGCAAGAGCGGCCTCGGCTCCTGGGCCCAATGGAGTACCATACAAGCTCTACAAGAACGCCCCGGATGTTTTACGCTTTCTTTAGAGGCTCATGAGGATAGTGTGGCAGAAGGAAATATAATACCAAAGGCATGGCGAAGGGCTGGTGGTGTGCTAATCCCGAAATAGAAGGATGCGACAGACATCGGTCAATTCCGACCAATCTCCCTTCTCAACGTCGAAGGGAAGATCTTTTTCAGTATAATAGCACAGAGGCTGTCCACTTATATGGGAAGGTACAAGTACATTGATACATCTGTACAGAAAGCAGGCATTCCTGGTTTCTCTGGTTGCCTGGAACATACTAGTATGATTTGGCACCAGATCCAAACAGCTAAGAAGGACAAGAGCGACCTCTATGTCATCTTCCTCGACCTGGCCAATGCCTTAGGCTCAGTTCCCCATGAACTGGGAATCCTTCAACATTTTCCACGTACCAGAACCCATCACTACACTGGTAAAGGCCTATTTCCAAGACCTGCAATTGTGTTTCACAACACCTGACTTTACAACAACATGGCAGCACTTGGAAGTAGGCATAATGGCAGGCTGTACAATTTCACCTCTGGCCTTCACTATGGCCATGGAAGTCATCATCAGGGCATCGAGATGGGTCGTCGGCGGTGAGAGAACTAAGGAAGGGCTCCGTCTCCCACCTATCCGAGCATACATGGATGACATGACTACACTGACCACCACTGCAGCATGCACCAGGCGGCTACTTGCAAAACTGCAGGATAACATCAAGTGGGCTCGGATGAAAATCAAGCCAAGCAAATCTCGAAGCATCTCCATAGTCAAGGGACAGCTTAAAGATGTGAGGTTCTGCATTGGAGATGACCCGATACCAACTGTGTCTGAGCAACCCGTCAAGAGCCCGGGTAGATGGTACAACGAAAGCCTCCGGGATAAAGATCAAGTGCAGCAAGTAAGGCAGGACATCGCCGACGGTCTTGACAATATCAATACGACCCTACTGACTGGGAAGCTCAAGCTTTGGTGCCTACAGTTTGGACTTTTCCCCCGGGTAATGTGGCTACTCACCGTCTATGAGGTCCCAATAACAACAGTGGAGAGGATGGAGCGAACCATTACCTCATACGTGAAGAAATGGCTGGGTGTTCCACGATGCCTGAGTAACATCGGCCTCTATGGCAAAGGGGTCCTTGAACTACCTCTTACAAGTCTAACGGAGGAGTACAAGTGCTCTAAAGTAAGACTTCAGATGACATTGAAGGACTCCAAAGACCAGACCATTAGCAAGGCTGCACCTCCCCTACAAACTTAAACGGAAATGGACATCATCCAAGGATGTGCAACAAGCAACATCAGCCCTGAGACACCAAGACATTGTGGGGAATATCCAGCATGGAAGAGGAGGCTTTGGCCTGGCAGCAAGCAAACCAACGTTCCATAAGGCAACAACATCTGAACGCAGGAAGCTGGTGGTCGAGGAGGTGCGCAGACAGGAGGAGACTGCAAGAAGTACAAAGGCTGTCTCTCTTGCTAAACAAGGGCAATGGATGCGGTGGGAAGGCCTGGAGAGGGGAAAGATCAACTGGAGTGAGCTTTGGCAAATGGAGGCAAGCAACATCAACTTCATCATAAGAGCTGTTTATGATGTGCTTCCATCACCAAAAAACCTACATCAATGGTATGGCGAGGACTCGACCTACCCCCTCTGCCCAGCTCCAGCGACTCTCAGGCATATAATGACAGGTTGCAAGACCAGCCTCTCACAAGGCCGCTACACCTGGAGGCACAATCAGGTCCTCATGAGCCTGGCTGCAGCACTTGAGACCAAGAGGAGTGCAACCAATTCAATACCTCCAAAAACAAGCAATCCCATCAAAACAACAACATTCATCCGGGAGGGACCGAAAAGGCCCAAGCATCCTCCTACGAAGCCAGAAACTGGACACCTAGCCATGGCCCGGGACTGGAAAATGCTTGTCCATATTGGCCAGCAACTCATTTTTCCACCTGAGATTGCTTCTTAGGCCAGACATTGTACTCTGGTCCCCTTCATGAAAGGCTGTGTACATCATAGAGCTCACAGTCCTGTGGGAAAACTCTGTTGAAGAGGCCTACGAGCGTAAGAAACTGCGTTACACAGAGTTGGCAGCAGACGCAACTCAGCGTGGCTGGAATGCAAAAGTCTGGCCAGTTGAAGTGGGATGCAGAGGATTCGTGGCTTCTTCCACCATCAGGTTGCTGAAAGAACTTGGAATCCATGGACAGGCTCTGCAGCAGACCGTCAGAGCAGTTTCTCAAGCAGCTGAAAGAGGCAGCCAGTGGATCTGGATCAAACGGAAGGACCCTTGCTGGGCTATAACTTCATGACCCCCCACCCCCACCTGAGAACCCAATTCAGATCCCTCCAACTTGAGGAGGGCATATGAGGTATGCGACAGCTGTAGGGCTGGCTCAGGGAAGAGGACGCCCCTGCCTTGCATAGTACAGTGGGACATCTTAATTGGGCATGGGACACAAGCTAAGGCTTGATCACCCTTTAGCTGGCCACCTTTGATGAGGGTGTTTAGTGATTAAAGGCCGAAACACCCACTGATTCGAAGGCACACTACTGAGGATGTGTCCCAAAAATTGACATCTTACCCCAGTCTAAGAAATAAACCTCCCATGCCACTCTGTCAACATCACGGCAAATCTCATGTGAGTGCATTCCATCTATTGGCACAATGGACAGTTTTTAACATCTCATCCCGTGTTTTATGATTCTATTTAAAACCAAATATTTTTAGACTTTTACTCAAGGAGTATTTTACTGGGTGACTTTCACCTTTAATTGAGTCGATTTCTATTAATGATCTTGTCAATACCTTGGATGCTAAAAAAAGCTGTGCTGCCTTGTTTATCAACACTGTTGATCATTCTGTTTTGCTGAAGAAGTTATCAAAAATAGGCCTGGGATATACAGCCTGTTTATGGTTTCAGAATTATCTTAGCGACAGAACTCAGGCCTTCTTAACAGATGGGGTTAAATCTGAATTTCTTGAGATTTAAAAAGATGTTCCTCAGGGTTTGATTTTGGGTCCATTGTCGTTCACGTTGTATATTAATGACATAGGAAACACTGTTAATACTTGTAACATTCATCTCTATGCAGATGACACAGTTTTGTATTCCTTTGCCACCTCGGTGCACCTCGGTATTATTCTGTTTATGTTGTAATGTATACAGGGCTCTCTTGTAAAATAAATGTTTAATCTCATTGTGACTCCTTGTTTAAATAAACGTAAAATTAAACATTTAAAAAATGATATGGTCATAATGATGATAGTTTTTTTTTTTATATCCCTGTTAGTGAGTATTTCTTCTTCCTCCAAGATATATATCTACCTGACTGGTGTGCCATGTCAATAAGCTGATTAAACAGCATTCTCATTGTGCTTGGGACAATAAAGGGCCACTCTAAAAAGTGCAGTTTTGTCACACAACACAATGCCACAGATGTCTCAAGGAGCGTGCAATCAGTGGTGGAAAAAGTACTCAATTGTCCTACTTGAGTAAAAGTAAAGATACCTTAACAGAGACACAGAAATAAGATTATTTGTGTAAAATAGCAACAGCACCACCGTTGCCCTTCCTATCAGTCATAAACACATTGTAACCATCCATATCAACCTCAGAGTCCAGGGTTCTATCAGTTAACCAGGTTTCAGAACAAATAAAAAATATCAGGGTCTGCCTGAGAGAACCAGATCTTGACATGATCCATTTTAGGTAATACACTACGATTGTTAAGATGTAAAAATGTTAAACCTTTTCTGCATTTAAAATCACATGGAGTTTCAATACAAGTCGGATTATTTTGAGATTTCAGAACAACAGGAGACACAAAGATTGGATTATACCTTTTAGGAAAAGAAAACAATGTAGAAATAGCAATTCCGGGCCTCCCGGGTGGCGCAGTGGTTAAGGGCGCTGTACTGCAGCGCCAGCTGTGCCACCAGAGACCCTGGGTTCGCGCCCAGGTTCTGTTGTAACAGGCCGCGACCGGGAGGTCCGTGGGGCGACGCACAATTGGCATAGTGTCGCCCGGATTAGGGAGGGTTTGGCCAGGAGGGATATCCTTGTCTCATCGCACACCAGCGACTCCTGTGGCGGGCCGGGTGAAGTGCACGCTAACCAAGGTTGCCAGGTGCACGTTGTTTCCTCCGACACATTGGTACGACTGGCTTCCGGGTTGGATGCACGCTATGTTAAGAAGCAGTGCGGCTTGGTTGGGTTGTGTATCGGAGGACGCCTGACTTTCAACCTTCGTCTCTCCCGAGCCCGTACGGGAGTTGTAGCGATGAGACAAGATAATAGGAAATACTAACAATTGGATACCACGGAATTGGGGAGAAAAAGGGGGTAAAACATTTTTTTACATTAAAAATGAAATAGCAATTCCATTTCTCTGCTTAGCACCGTTAGGCATGTCACCACTATCAGATACAACATGTGGAACTCTCACAGTGACCAAAGAGGAGATGGTAAAATCTGACTTACATGTAATGCTAATATTGTCCTCACATCAATTTAGTTGACCAAGACCCTTCCCAATGTTTGATGACAACAGCCGGGAGCCATTTTCACCTAGGTGAATTCCATCTTCCACAAAGTAGCCAGGCTTATTCCAGAAGGAGTCAAAATTGTCGACGAAGGTCATGCCCAAGTCCTTGGTCAGACGCATTAACCACTGGTGGAGAGACCAAAGATGGCTAAAACACTCAGTCCTGCAACGATAAGGAGATGGAATTGGGCCCGAGACAATTATATGTTCTGCTAATTAATGAGCATTCTCCAAGAGCTTTAAGAAATTGTCTTTTAACTTTACAGATTTCACACGTATAATATCATTAGACCCAATATACAACACAACTGTTTTCAGAGCAGGAATCTGTTTCTTGATGGTGGGCATGACTTCTAATAACTCCAATACATTAGCTCCAGGAAAACAAAGTGTACGGGTATTTCAGACTTCCACCAATCCAACCATGGAGCTTCCCATAATAATGGTTGATGGCTGTTGCCCATTTCGAGCCGGAGCCCTCAGCCCAACCATAGCCCCACCAGGGGCTCCGCTAACTCGCCTCGCACAAATTACAGAATTAGAATGAGTCATTAGTATTAGAATCCTTCTATTTCTAGGTTTATGACATCATCTTCATCATTATGAGGGCAGATGTTTGGATCAAAATTAGCCATCAGTCAACTTCAAATTAATATATAGCTGCAAGCAGCTGGGGTTCAAGCTTTGGCCACATAGTGCCACCATCATGGCAAATTGGAAAGATTGCCAAATTCAATGATTACCAGTGTTGTATTATAGTGAAATTTAGATTAGTGAATGTTGTGATATTTCTTTTGTTGCAATTCTCTTCAGAGCAAGAGGGATTTGGAGCAATAATAACGTTTTTTGCTTGAGTGATCAATGGATCGATCTACAGTGCCTTGCGAAAGTATTCGGCCCCCTTGAACTTTGCGACCATTTGACACATTTCAGGCTTCAAACATAAATATATAAAACTGTATTTTTTTGTGAAGAATCAACAACAAGTGGGACACAATCATGAAGTAGAACGACATTTATTGGATATTTCAAACTTTTTTAACAAATCAAAAACTGAAAATTTGGGCGTGCAAAATTATTCAGCCCCCTTAAGTTAATACTTTGTAGCGCCACTTTTTGCTGCGATTACATCTGTAAGTCGCTTGGGGTATGTCTCTATCAGTTTTGCACATCGAGAGACTGAATTTTTTTCCCATTCCTCCTTGCAAAACAGCTCGAGCTCAGTGAGGTTGGATGGAGAGCATTTGTGAACAGCAGTTTTCAGTTCTTTCCACAGATTCTCGATTGGATTCAGGTCTGGACTTTGACTTGGCCATTCTAACACCTGGATATGTTTATTTTTGAACCATTCCATTGTAGATTTTGCTTTATGTTTTGGATCATTGTCTTGTTGGAAGACAAATCTCCGTCCCAGTCTCAGGTCTTTTGCAGACTCCATCTGGTTTTCTTCCAGAATGGTCCTGTATTTGGCTCCATCCATCTTCCCATCAATTTTAAACATCTTCCCTGTCCCTGCTGAAGAAAAGCAGGCCCAAACCATGATGCTGCCACCACCATGTTTGACAGTGGGGATGGTGCTTCAGGGTGATGAGCTGTGTTGCTTTTACGCCAAACATAACGTTTTACATTGTTGCCAAAAAGGTCCATTTTGGTTTCATCTGACCAGAGCACCTTCTTCCACATGTTTGGTGTGTCTCCCAGGTGGCTTGTGGCAAACTTTAAACGACACTTTTTATGGATATCTTTAAGAAATGGCTTTCTTCTTGCCACTCTTCCATAAAAGCCATATTTGTGCAATATATGACTGATTGTTGTCCTATGGACAGAGTCTCCCACCTCAGCTGTAGATCTCTGCAGTTCATCCATAGTGATCATGGGCCTCTTGGCTGCATCTCTGATCAGTCTTCTCCTTGTATGAGCTGAAAGTTTAGAGGGACGGCCAGGTCTTGGTAGATTTGCAGTGGTCTGATACTCCTTCCATTTCAATATTATCACTTGCACAGTGCTCCTTGAGATGTTTAAAGCTTGGGAAATATTTTTGTATCCAAATCCGGCTTTAAACTTCTTCACAACAGTATCTCGGACCTGCCTGGTGTGTTCCTTGTTCTTCATGATGCTCTCTGTGCTTTTAACGGACCTCTGAGACTATCACAGTGCAGGTGCATTTATACGGAGACTTGATTACACACAGGTGGATTGTATTTATCATCATTAGTCATTTAGGTCAACATTGGATCATTCAGAGATCCTCACTGAACTTCTGGAGAGAGTTTGCTGCACTGAAAGTAAAGGGGCTGAATAATTTTGCACGCCCAATTTTTCAGTTTTTGATTTGTTAAAAAAGTTTGAAATATCCAATAAATGTCGTTCCACTTCATGATTGTGTCCCACTTGTTGTTGATTCTTCACAAAAAAATACAGTTTTATATATTTATGTTTGAAGCCTGAAATGTGGCAAAAGGTCACAAAGTTCAAGGGGGCCGAATACTTTCGCAAGGCACTATCTATATTTATAAAAAATAAGCTTCTGTTGATGACAACAGCCGGGAGCCATTTTCACCTAGGTGAATAAACTGTCATGGATCACAGTCCATCTCGTTCATCAATGGTCCCTCCTATAGAGGAAATGTCTTGAGTGGTTCAGGAGGTCAGCAAACTCACTGGGATCTCCATGAGCCAGATCATGGCATCCAGAACCTCCTTGGGAATGCCGCTGACTTCTGTTTCCCAACTCCTTCCATCCGTGACATCCCTGCATTCACCAATGCCACCTCTTCCTAGAGCCGCTTGGGGCTCCAAGGAACATGACTCAAATGAGAGAAGCATTACTAGCCATTTGTCCTCACAGTATGTGGATAAGTCATGGCCTTTTGCAATCTACCCACGCTGTGAGGAACTGATCCGACAAGAAGGAATGCCTCCGCTGGAGAAGTATCCCTCTCCCACCGTGCCAAGCAAGAGATCGAAGAATCGGGCAATGTCTTCCCTGTCGCTGAGGTCAGGGTGCTCTGAACAGACCCTGACCAGTATCCATGAGGAAGAGGAGACTAAGGTGGTCCACCTGATCTGCCAGGCCATGCATGAGGAGACTCCCATGAAAATAATGGCTGAGGTGAAAAAAGTGGCTAGTAAAGACTCCTCCAAGAAGAAGGCCTCCTTCTGGAGAAGACTGAGCTGTCTTCGTTGCCTGGGGAAGAAGGCTGTTACTACAAAAAAGACTAAGCTGGAAGAGCATGAGCAGGTAAAATGATCACTCTGCACAATCAAAATCACAAAGGTTAAAATTTGTCTTAATTCTCTCTTGTAAATTGTATGTTTTCTGTGCCCTTTACCAGAGGATTCTAAAGATACTATTTTCCCTACTGGGATTTCTTTAAAATGCTCAGGAAATGATTGATGTCCTAAAACAGAACATTTTAATAAAATCGAAATATTTTACATGTCAGCATCTGTGTCTATTTCACATGTATGATACGTTTAGGGTTTTCCTTACATTATGCTCCAAATTAGTCAGAAGATTAGGTCAGATATTCAGTCCATGGTCAAGTGTCAGACTATAACTGGTTCAATGATATGGAAAGTAGCAAAAAACATAGATTACAAGCTTTACTAACTATTACAATAGTCTTCATTTTATAGGGACTACTGCTGGGGTAGTTTACTTGAAAACCAAACATGTCACATTAACAACCACAGAAGAAAAAATAAACACACACACACACACACAATTTTTATTTAATTTAATTTAACCTTAATTTAACTAGGCAAGTCAGTTAAGTGTAGCCAGGTGGTAAAAGCTCATAGCTGTATTAATTTGTATTCACTAGATTGCACTGTCCCTTTAAGAGATCCATAAATCCTGACATGAGGACTCCTTGCTGTCCCCAGTCCACCTGGCCATGCTCCTGCTCCAGTTTCAACTGTTCTGCCTTACTATTATTCAACCATGCTGGTCATTTATGAACATTTGAACATCTTGGCCACGTTCTGTTATAATCTCCACCCGGCACAGCCAGAAGAGGACTGGCCACCCCACATATGCTCTCTCTAATTCTCTCTTTCTTTCTCTCTCTCGGAGGACCTGAGCCCTAGGACCGTGCCCCAGGACTACCTGACATGATGGCTCCTTGCTGTCCCCAGTCCACCTGACTGTGCTGCTGCTCCAGTTTCAACTGTTCTGCCTTATTATTATTTGACCATGCTGGTCATTTATGAACATTTGAACATCTTGGTCATGTTCTGTTACAATCTCTACCCGGCACAGCCAGAAGAGGACTGGCCACCCCACATAGCCCGGTTCCTCTCTAGGTTTCTTCCTAGGTTTTGGCCTTTCTAGGGAGTTTTTCCTAGCCACCGTGCTTTTACACCTGCATTGTTTGCTGTTTGGGGTTTTAGGCTGGGTTTCTGTACAGCACTTTGAGATATCAGCTGATGTACGAAGGGCTATATAAATAAATTTGATTTGATTTGATTTGATTTGATAAATAGTGTGCAAGCGTTATGTGATTGCTCATGCGCAGTGTGTAAGAGTGAGAGCAAGCAATTATACTGGAGAGCTGTTGAAATCCATTGTGGGTCCAAGGTTAGCTTCTTGCTAGCTGAATACCAGTGCTCTCAGAACCATGTTGTGGTTGATGATAACATTATTTGAAGCTACTGTATGGGTGAGTTGAGGATCTACTGTTCCATGTGAGGTTAGGGTATCATATGGACAGTGTGCTAAAAGCAGAGCCACTACCGTTTATGCATTTCACTGTGTGCTTATTGTACTCAGATTGTTTTTATGCACTTTATTAACATATTTATTTCACTTGATTGTGGTATGGACTGAACTTTACTTTATGGTGACTTCACCTTGCAGTGATATCCCTTCTATATTATCCTATTTTAAATTTAAATTCGACAGAACAAACAACCCCTAATTAGTTTGTTCTGTGCTGGGTTTACTTTCGCCAGGCTACATAAGAACAAATTCTTATTTACAATGATGGCCTACCAAAAGGCAAAAGGCCTACTGCAGGGACGGGGGCTGGGATTAAAAATATAGGACAAAACCCACATCATGACAAGAGAGACACCACAACACTACATAAAGAGAGACCTAAGACAACAATATAGTATGGCAGCAACACATGACAACACAGCATGATAGCAACACAACATGGTTGCAGCACAAAACGTGGTACAAACATTATTGGGCACAGACAACAGCACAAAGGCAATACGATAGAGATAACAATACATCATGTGAACCAGCCACAACTGTCAGTAAGAGTGTCCATGATTGAGTCTTTGAATGAAGAGATGGCGATAAAACCGTCCAGTTTGAGTGTTTTTTGCAGCTTGTTCCAGTCGCTAGCTGCAGTGAACTGAAAAGAGGTGTGACCCAGGAATGTGTGTGCTTTGGGGACCTTCAACAGAATGTGACTGGCAGAATGGATGTTGTATGTGGAGGATGATGGCTGTAGTAGGTATCTCCGATGGGAGGAGTGAGGCCTAAGAGGGTTTTATAAATAAGCATCAATCAGAGGGTCTTGCGACGGGTATACAGAGATGACCAGTTTACAGAAGAGTATAGAGTGCAGTAATGTGTCCTATAAGGAACATTGTTGGCAAATCCGATGGCCGAATGGTAAAGAACATCTAGCCGCTCGAGAGGGCCCTTACCTGCCGATCTATAAATTACTCTCTGTAATCTAGCATAGGTTGGATGGTCTTCTGAATCAGGGTTAGTTTGGCAGCTGTGGTGAAAGAGGAGCGACTATGACTGAGGAAACCAAGTCTAGATTTAACCTTAGCCTGCAGCTTTGATATGTGCTGAGAGGACAGTGTACCGTCTAGCCATACTCCCAAGTACTTATATGAGGTGGTTCAAGCTCTAAACCCTCAGAGGTAGTAATCACACAAGTGGAGAGAGGGGCATTCTTCTTACCAAACCACATGACCTTAGTTTTAGAGGTGTTCAGAATAAGGTTCAGGGCAGAGAAAGCTTGTTAGACACTAAGAAAGTGTTGTTGTAGAGTGTTTAACACAACATCCGGAAAGGGGCCAGCTGAGTATAAGACTGTATCATCTGCATATAAATGGATTAGAAAGCTTCCTACTGCCTGAGCTATGTTGTGGATGTAAATTGAGAAGAGCGTGAGGCCTAGGATTGAGCCTTTGGGGTACTCCCTTGGTGACAGGCAGTGGCTGATACAGCAAATGTTCTGACTTTATACACTGCACTATTTGTGCATTGGTAGTTAGCAAACCAGGCCAAAGTCTCATCAGAGACACCAATCATACTTAGCCGGCCCACAAGAATGGAATGGTCTACTGCACATATGTCAGAGTCAAGGCCCGCGGGCCACATCCGGCCCGCGAGAAGGTTTTTTACGGCCCCTGGGATGATCTTGATTTATTATTAGAACCGGCCCGCAGACCGCAGCAAGCCGGCAGCCCGCAGATCTTTTACACGCACCAATACTACATTTCCCACAATGCAACGGTGACGCACCGAGCAGTAGGCTGCTTCATTTCAATATTTATTGGCACAGCAGTTGTCAGCATCACAGTAAAATTAACTTTCAGATACCCATCAAAAATGGCAAAACGGAAGGTGGACACTGAGAACCGGGGGTTTCAAACAAGGTGGGAGTCGGAGTATTTGTTCACGGAGGTAGCTGGAAAACCTGTGTGTCTTCTGTGTGGAGAAAGTGTGGCGGTACTGAAAGAGTATAATCTGAGACGACATTATGAAACGAAACACGCGGACAACAACAAGAATATGGACATGGAACAAAGGCTACAAAAGGCAGAGGAATTAAAACGAGGCCTCAAATCTCGACAGGCTCTGTTCAAAAAAGCCAAATCACAAGGCCAGGCTGCTGTCAAAGCCAGTTTTATTTTGGCAGAAGAGATCGCTAAATCAGCCCGGCCATTTACGGAGGGGGATTTCATCAAAAACTGCATGATTAAAGTTTGTGACGAAGTTTGCCCAGAAAAAAGGCAACTCTTTTTAAATGTGAGTCTGAGCAGAAACACCATTGCCGAGAGAGTAGACCAGTTGTCCATCAATCTAAAAGAGCAGCTTGTAAAAAAGGGAAAAGATTTCATTGCATATTCCTTGGCTGTGGATGAGAGCACCGACATTTCTGACATTGCCCAGTTGTCAATTTTCATCCGCGGAGTGGACTCCAGCCTAAGCGTGACAGAGGAGTTTTTGGCTTTACGTCCTATGCATGGCACAACTACGGGGCATGATTTGTATGAAGAGGTGTCAAGATGTGTAAATGAGATGGAGCTGCCTTGGGAAAAACTCGTGGGTTTGACAACCGACGGAGCACCTGCGATGTGTGGACACAGGAGCGGACTGGTGGCGAAGATACGGGAAAAGATGCAAGAGGAAAACGCGACAGGTGAGCTGACAGCTTATCATTGTATCATACACCAGGAAGCGTTGTGCGGTAAAGCCTTGAAAATGGAGCATGTAATGAGCATCATCACGCGCACAGTTAACTTTATCAGAGCCAAAGGTTTGAATCACCGCCAGTTCAAGGCATTTCTGACGGAGTTAGAAACGGAGCATGGTGATTTGCCTTATCACACAGAGGTGCGATGGCTAAGCCAGGGAAAGGTGCTTCAAAGATGTTTCGAGCTTCGTGAGGAGATTTGTCTGTTCTTGGACAGCAAAGGGAAAGACACAACACAACTCCGAGACGAAATGTTTCTGTGTGAAATGGCTTTTCTGTGTGACATTACGAGTCATCTGAATGCAATGAACTTGCAGCTGCAGGGTCGGGATCGTGTCATCTCTGATATGTACAGTACAGTGAAGGCATTTAAAACCAAACTGACTCTGTGGGAGACGCAGATGCGGAAAGAAAATTTGAGCCACTTTCCCAGCTGCCAGACCATGAAAGAGAAGCTCTCTACCAGTGCGTTCCCGAGCGCACAGTTGGCTGATAAAATAGGTATGCTTGCCACTGACTTTCGACGCCGATTTGCTGACTTTGAAGCACAAAAAAGCAGGTTGGAACTGCTCGGTAACCCATTTGCTGTTGACGTGGAAAGCTCACCACCAAACCTCCAAATGGAGTTGATTGACCTCCAATGCAATGATGCACTGAGGGCAAAATATGCGGCAGTGGGTGCTGCGGAGTTCGCCCGTTTCCTCCCCGACACAATGCCCCAGCTGCGCATCCAGGCTGCTCAAACGTTGTCTATGTTTGGCAGCACATACCTGTGTGAACAACTGTTTTCTTTGATGAACTTGAACAAAACATCACACAGAAGTCGACTTACTGCTGAACACCTCCACTCAATTCTGAGGATTTCCTCAGCTCAGAGCCTTACCCCGAACATTGATGAACTTGTGGAAAAGATGGGACACCACCAAGTATCACCCTCAACCTCAAACAAGTGAACATTACTGTGCAATCACATATTTAGAGTTTTTACTCAGTTCAAGTTTAAAAGTTAAAGTTTAATATTTGTTTTCACTGCATGTTACTTCTCCTTAAACAAAGTGTTGTTTTTGATTAATAGATTTTTGCACTTTATTTTATTGTATTTCAATCCAATTATATTTTAAAAATATTTCAGTTGAGTGGATGATAGAAAATTGCTATTATTGTTTTTTTCTTTGAAGTAAATTTAGCCCACTTTTGCTAAAATAGAAAATATAGGCTACTGATGGTGCCTTGAATACCGGTTTCTTTCATTTAATGTTCATGTTATGGGGATTTTTATATAAAGGAAATTTGTCTTTTGTGTCTGTTGAAAATTAAAGATTACTGACAGAGCCATAAGAAAATATTGCTTTATTTATCTGATCATATTGGAATATATTTGTTAGGTTTTCAGTAGGTTCAATTAGGTTCACTAGACTATATGCGTCATTTAAAAAATTTTCAATGAACATTCGAACAGTCCGGCCCTCGGCTTGTAGCTAAATTTTTTATTTGGCCCTCCGTCCATTTGACTTTGACACCCCTGGTCTACTGTATCAAAAGATATTATTATTATTATTATTATTTGGCCAAGTCAATAAAAATCGCAGCACAACATTGCTTAGAATCAAGGGCAATGGTGACATAATTTTGGACCTTTAAGGTTGCAGTGACACATCCATAACCTGAGAGAAACCAGATTGCATACCAGAGAGAATACTATAGACCTCAAGAAAGTCAGTCAGTTGATAATGACAAGTTTTTCCAAAACTTTTGATAAACAGGTCAAAATAAAATCTGCCTATAACAGAGAGGATCAGATTGATCTCCCCCTTTAAATAAAGGATGCACCGTGGCTGCCTTCCACGCAATGGGAACCTCCCCAGAGAGAAGATTCATGTTAAAAAGGTCAGCTGATAGGCTTGGCAATGATAAAAAGGATCTAAACCAGGGCTGCCCAACCGTCTTCCTGGAGATCTATAGTCTTGTAGGTTTTCCTCCAACCCAAATGTAGCGTATTTGATTCAGCTAGTTAAGGTCTTCTTGAACAGGTAATTAAAATAATGTGTGTTTTAGGGTAGGACTGAAAACCCACAACATGGTAGATCTCCAGGAAGAGGGTTGGGCAGCCCTGATTTAAACCATCTGATGCTATTTTACGTTTCATAACAAAAAGTCATCCATGCCGTTGTCGATATGAAACACAATTTAAATGAGTCCTACCATAGATAGACTGTAAAAATATCACACATACAATAAATAATCTTTCTTCAGGACACGTCACTTCCGATTCAAAGTTTTACTTCCGAAAAGCCGCACATTTTCTCCCTCTTTCTTTTCGCTTAGAACGCCATCATGGGTCGCATGCACGCTCCTGGGTAAGCATGTGTTTCATTCGGAAATAATAAGAATATTGGTTTTTGTTATCAGTAGCTGGACCTTTTTACATTACCTCGTCAACTCCAACATATTTTTTGGGGGGCACATTTGTTTAAACGTCCACAATAATGATTTATAGCTAGTTAACAACTAGCGTTATGCCGCAACCAACACAGTGACATGATGGCCGCGCACACATTCCTGCCATGAAAGCCGACTGCTTAGTCATTAAAATAATTATATGGGTTTTTAGTCGCATATGCGCGCACATTGCAACAGTAACAATGCATCCCCTCGATCAAGTTTGTATATAGTCTTCCATGAATCTGTCTAAACCAGAACATTATTTGCCCATTCCAGTGCTAATGTTAGCGTAGTGTTGGCTAGTTAGTCATAGCTTCTACCTAATGCTAGGTAGGTACACTACATGACAAAGTATGTGGATACTTGGTCGTTGAACATCTCATAACAAAATCATGGTCAATAATATGAAGTAATATGAATATGAAGCCATCTTTGCTATAACAGCATACTTTTCTGGGAAGGCGTTCCACTAAATGTCGGAACTTTGCTGCGGTGACTTGCTTTCATTCAGCCGCAAGAGCATTAGTGAGGTTGGGGACTGATGTTGGACTATTAGTCCTGGCTCGCAGTCGGCGTTCCAATTCATCCCAAAGGTGTTCGATGGATTTGCGGTCAGGTCTCTGTGCAGGCAAGCCAGTCAATTTCTATTACACACCTCAACAAACCATTTCTGTATGGACCTCGCTTTGTGCAAGGCAGCATTGTCATGCTGTAACAGTGAAGGGCCTTCCCAAACGGTTTTACATTTTTGTAATTTATTTACCCCTTTTTTAAACTAGGCTAGTCAGTTTAGAACAAATTGTTGTTTACAATGGTGGCCTACACTGGCCAAACCCAGACGCTGGGCCAATTGTGCATTGCCCAATGGGACTCCCAATCACGGCCAGTTGTGATACAGCCACAATGCTGTAGCATTAAGAGTTCCAGTGAAGGGAAATAAAGGGCCTAGCTATAACCAGAGACCATTATTCTTCTTCCTCCTCCTGCACAATGCATTTGGACAGGTAGCAGTCTCCAGGCATCTGCCAAACCCAGATTTGTTCATCAGACTGCCAGGTTGAGAAGAGTGAGTCATCACTCGAGAGAATGCGTTTCTACTGCTTCTGTCCAATGGAGGGGTGCTTTATAAAAAGGCCAAATACACTAATTTGAAGGGGATGTCCACATACCTTTGTGTACATAGTGTAGCTAGTTACACAGTACTACACTACCTAAATAACTATCTAACTAGTTGAAAAGTAATACACTAGCTAATTAACTAGCTAGCTAGTTGAAATGCACTATCAAGTCCAGGCGTGGCTATTTGTCATGATTTTAAATAGCTACTTTCCTTCTGTTTCAGCAAGGGCCTGTCCCAGTCTGCACTTCCCTACAGGCGCAGTGTGCCCACCGTAAGTATGTAGTTGGTCATTACTTTTAGATGGTCAACTGGCATCTTGCTATCTGTTTGTAAGATATGTTAATGAATCTGGTCAACCTAGTAATGTGGCTACATGGTTTGCCATTATATCATCATTGATACAACTTTCACTGGAATGCACATGTCATATTGCAGAGTCTTAGCTAAATACCAAACTTAAACTACAAATGATCACTCCTGTGAATAGAAGGCTCAGTGGACAAAGGGGACATCATCAGTCTCTCAACCTCTGAAATGTTGTTCTACAGTGGCTGAAGGTTACATCTGATGACGTCAAAGAGCAGATCTTCAAGCTCGCCAAGAAGGGTCTTTCTCCCTCTCAGATTGGTAAGTACCATGTTAATTTGTATGCTGTCCAGCGCTTTCCATAAGATTTCCACATTATGAACTGAGAAGACAATGACTTACGCACCCTAACCCAAAGGCCATATCAAATGAATGGTATGATTTTGTCAGGTGTGCTAAAATCAACATGTACCTTGTCGCCTTTCCCTGAAGCTGCTGTGCCATTGAAAGTGAATTCAAGGTTCAACATTGTCATTCCTGATTATTTACCCAGTCTTAGTCCTATGCATATTGTTACTCACATTCTTTTCCCCTCCATCTGTTTAGAACAAAAATAGAAAGTATTCTGTATTTTTCTACAACCAAATAATTTCGCGTTTGGCTGACCCCTACACAAAGTACAAACCACAGAGGGGAAGCTACCAGGAGACGTAAGTTACAAAAGGCTGATACTACTGTTCTCTCTCCAGGTGTGATCCTTAGGGACTCTCATGGTGTTGCCCAGGTGCGCTTCGTCACTGGAAACAAGATCCTGAGGATCCTCAAGTCCAAGGGCCTGGCCCCTGACCTGCCTGAGGATCTGTACCACCTCATCAAGAAGGCTGTTGCTATAAGGAAACATCTGGAGAGGAACAGAAAGGTAACGGCCTCTAGATGTTTGTCTCCAGACTGTTAACTTCTTATGATATAGGGGACAGTTGCGTCCCACTTTGGCAAAAAAACGTTCATTAAATCACACATGTAAGCTAATCAATTAAAACTACACTCGTTGTGAATCCAGCCAACATGTCAGATTTTAAAAAGGCTTTTCGGCAAAAGCATAAGAAGCTATTATCTGATAGCCCGATAGTAAACAAAGAGGGTAGCATATTTCAACCCTGCAGGCGCTACACAAAACGCATGTTTATGTCCCATAAATATCACAATAGGTCCTTTTGTTCGATTAATTCCGTCCATATATATCCAAATGTCCATTTATTTGACACGTTTGATCCAGAAAAAAACGCAACGTCACCACAAAATATTTCAAACTACTTTTGTAATACAATTAGGTATTTTTAAACGTTAATTATTGATCAAATTGTAGATGGGTCTATCTGTGTTCAATACAGGAAGACAACAAACCATGCTACTTTTCACGTCTTGCGCACTCAACAGTGTTACCCAGTTCCTAGTTGGCCCTACTTCTTCATTGCACAAATTAATAACCTCAACCAAATTCCAAAGACTGGTGACATCCAGTGGAAGCAGTAGGAACTGATAGCAGGTTCCTAAGAAATATCATTTGCCAATGAGAACTCAGTGAACAGACAGAGACCCCCCCCCCCCAAAAAAAAAAAATCTGAACGGTTAGTCCTCTGGGTTTTGCCTGCTACATAAGTTCTGTTATACTCACAGACATGATTCAAACAGTTTTAGAAACTTCAGTGTTTTCTATCAAAATCTACTAATAATATGCATATCTTATATTCCTGGCATGAGTAGGAGGAAGTTGAAATTGGGCACGCTATTTATCCAAAAGTAAAAATGCTGCCCCCTATACATTAAAAAGTTAAACCACCAGCATCTCAAGCAAAACTGAATGTTTTTGTGCCTTGCTGTAAAAATGTATTGATTGATGTTCAATGTGGACATCCGGTAAGGTTGCTCTTGCATGGCTCTGTCCAAGTGGCTTATGGGAGCGTAGCACTGTACAGTGCCATGATGTACAGTCCCGTTCCACAACATTGTACAGCAAGCCTGTTCCCAGCCTTTGGGCTGATGGGGACGGCGTCCTGCATATTCCTACGTCTTCCCAGAGCCCCTGGGCCATGACTGGGGAGGCAAACCATGTAGTGCACAAGTTAACTGAAAATTGTAATACCTGCATTTGCCATTGACCGATTGAGATTTTTGACTATGTCGAAGGGCTGATTAACTATAGCTTCTCTTTTTTTTTTTTTTTAGGACAAGGATGCCAAGTTCCGTCTGATTCTCACTGAAAGCAGAATCCACAGATTGGCCCGTTACTACAAGACCAAGAGAGTTCTTGCTCCCAACTGGAAGTAGTACGTAGTACCTCTTCACTGCTTTATTGACTTTTGGGAGAGCAAGCCAGTATGAAGGCATAGTACATACTATATTAATATTTTCAGTTTGTTCACTAAATGGCACACTTCATTGTCTTGTTCTTCCCTTCTAAGAGCTGAGATATTTCTTATGTGCTAGATAAACCTTGGAGGTAAATTAGCAGAGTGGCTGTTCTGTGCCAACCTGCCAGTCCCCTTCATACATCTCCCTGCCACTCAGTGAATCTAGTTAATTCTTACCAATTGCCATAGGCATTACCTAATCTGGATAAATAGATGTCTCGTGCAGGCTGAGAATATATACTAACAAATGTTCACTGGTTGATCATCAACCATACGACTGCTTCTATTGGTAGTTGTTAAAATTGGTGCTCAACTTTTTAGTTGATTACAGAACTTTACATTACTAATCCCTTTTCCCTCTTGATCCACAGCGAATCCTCTACTGCTTCTGCTCTGGTGGCATAAGTCATTTTCACAAATAAAGATCCATTTGGAAGGATCTTGTCTGCTGTGTTTTTGTTTGAGGTGAAGTTCTATAAAGGGTGGCGATGGTACTTATAGTGAAAAATATAAACCTCAAGTGTTGGTTTCTTGATTCATGAGTTGAAATAGATCTCAGAAATGTTCAATAAGCACAAAATGCTTATTTCTCAATTTTGTGCGCTCTACTTTTTTTTTTACATCCCAGTTATCATTTCTCATTTGCAAGACAATCCATCCACCTGAAAGATGTGACCCATCAAGAAGCTGATTAAACATGATTACACTGGTGCACCTTATGCTGGGGACAGAAGGACCCAATAAATGTGCCGTTTGGTCAGTACAATGCTACAGATGTCTCAACTTGAGGGAGTGTACATGCTTACTGCAGGAATGTTAAATAGAGCTGTTGTGAGAATATGTTAATTTCTCTACCATGGTTCTGCAGTACAACCAACTGGCCTCACAACCTCAGGCCACACGTAAGCACACAAACCCAGGAATTTGACATCTGGCTGCGTAACATGTGGTATTGTCTGGGGTGGGTGCTGATGAGTATTTCTGTCTACTAAACCCCTTGTGGGTAGAAACTCATTCTGATTGGCTAGATTTAGCTCCCAAGTGGGTGGTCCCATGGCCATGTCTCAACCTGGGCAAGTGAAATTTATAGATTAGGGCCTCATTAATTTATTTCAATTGACTTATTACATATGAGCATCCTCTGTAATATATTTTAAATTGTTGCAATTATATTTTTTTGTGGTTGGAAAAATCCACAGAGAAAGTAAAATGCCATATTGCATAAATGGTAAACTAATTGTATTGTTTTAATTGAATAAACCTTTTGTTAGAATTCAAATTTATTTGAAATACTATCAACACTTAAGCGTAGAATCATTGTTACCTTATTAAATGTGGTCTATATAATTGGATGGAGAGGCTCTGCTTCCTAGGCAACCTGGTGCAGTGGTGTAAAGAGTGCTGTGCTCTCCAGGCTTCCTCCCAGCTCTGACTCGTGGGGGGGGGGGGATTGTTGGAGACGTGATCTAACACTGGGCCTCCACATGCAATCAATGGGAAACTTTTGTTTGGCATTTAGAGGCTAAATTAATGTATTGATGAAGTGCAACTGTATTGAAATGTTCAGTCATGTACAATTTTACCACAAGAGGGCAGCATTTAACTAATTACACTGAACCAAAGGTATGCCTTTAAAGGCTAAATGCCTGAACTTACTCCTTTTGATAGTACATGTTTGTGAAGCGGTTGAGTTCAGCAAGCATGTATTTGCACATGCAACTTGTACATTTATCATGGGATGATGGTGCTGATATTAAGTAAAAGTTGCTGATGCACCACTGTCCACAAAGACTACTCTTCATCGCCAGCTGTCTCAAGCCCACAATCCTTAAGACTGCTATGAAGCAGGAGTCTGATTAATGGAGCCTAACCTCTCCCCCAGCAGTCCTGCTCACTTGGCCCATCTGGGGAGACTGAGTGCAGGACCTGGAAGCTGTACTTTCTCTTCATCCAGATGGAACCATACACCTGCCAGAAGATGATTCACTTCAACACCAACTTTTATTCAATGTCATGAGTCATCTCCCCCTGAAGTATTATTCATATGATTAGACTAGTCTGCTTATGTGACTTCAAAAGCCTGATGGCAGTACTAATTTTTATATACCATTTATTTAAGTAGGCAAGTCGGTGAAAAACATTCTTATTTACAATGACAGGAAAGTGGGTTAACTGCCTTGTCCAAGGCAGAACGACACACTTTTACCTTGTCAGCTCAGGAATTTGATCTAGCAACCTTGCGGTTACTAGTCCAACGCTCTAACCACTAGGCTACCTGCCACCCTATATATACTGCTCAAAAAAAATAAAGGGAACACTTAAACACAATGTAACTCCAAGTTAATCACACTTCTGTGAAATCAAACTGTCCACTTAGGAAGCAACACTTATTGACAATAAATTTCACATGCTGTTGTGCAAATAGAATAGACAACAGGTGGAAATGATAGGCAATTAGCAAGACACCCCCAATAAAGGAGTGGTTCTGCAGGTGATAACCACAGACCACTTCTCAGTTCCTATGCTTCCTGGCTGATGTTTTGGTCACTTTTGAATGCTGGCGGTGCTTTCATTCTAGTGTTAGCATGAGACGGAGTCTACAACCCACACAAGTGGCTCAAGTAGTGCAGCTCATCCAGGATGGGACATCAATGCGAGCTGTGGCAAGAAGGTTTGCTGTGTCTGTCAGCGTAGTGTCCAGAGCATGGAGGCGCTACCAGGAGACAGGCCAGTACATCAGGAGACGTGGAGGAGGGCAACAGCAGGACCGCTACCAGCAGCAGGACCGCTACCTCCGCCATTGTGCAAGGAGGAGCACTGCCAGAGCCCTGCAAAATGACCACCAGCAGGCCACAAATGTGCATGTGTCTGCTCAAACGGTCAGAAACAGACTCCATGAGGGTGGTATTAGGGCCCGACGTCCACAGGTGGGGGTTGTGCTTACAGCCCAACACCGTGCAGGAAGTTTGGCATTTGCCAGAGAACACCAAGATTGGCAAATTCGCCACTGGCATCCTGTGCTCTTCACAGATGAAAGCAGGTTCACACTGAGCACATGTGACAGACGTGACAGTCTGGAGACGCCGCGGAGAACGTTCTGCCTGCAACATCCTCCAGCATGACCGGTTTGGTGGTGGGTCAGTCATGGTGTGGGGTGGCATTTCTTTGGGGGGCCGCACAGCCCTCCATGTGCTCGCCAGAGGTAGCCTGACTGCCATTAGGTACCGGGATGAGATCGTCAGACCCCTTGTGAGACCATATGCTGGTGCGGTTGGCCCTGGGTTTCTCCTAATGCAAGACAATGCTAGACCTCATGTGGCTGGAGTGTGTCAGCAATTCCTGCAAGAGGAAGGCATTGATGCTATGGACTGGCCCGCCCGTTCCCCAGATCTGAATCCAATTGAGCACATCTGGGACATTATGTCTCGCTCCATCCACCAACGCCACGTTGCACCACAGACTGTCCAGGAGTTGGCGGATGCTTTAGTCCAGGTCTGGGAGGAGATCCCTCAGGAGACCATCCGCCACCTCATCAGGTGCATGCCCAGGCGTTGTAGGGAGGTAATACAGGCACGTGGAGGCCACACACACTACTGAGCCTAATTTTTGACTTGTTTTAAGGACATTACATCAAAGTTGGATCAGCCTGTAGTGTGGTTTTCCACTTTATTTTTGAGTGTGACTCCAAATCCAGACCTCCATGGGTTGATACATTTGATTTCCATTGATAATTTGTGTGATTTTGTTGTCAGCACAATCAACTATGTAAAGTATGTAAAGTATTTAATAAGAATATTTCATTCATTCAGATCTAGGATGTGTTATTTTAGTGTTCCCTTTATTTTTTTAGCAGTGTATATTGAGATGTAAATCCACTCATTCTGAATCAGGAAGAATATGTGTATTCAAATGGCTATAATAATTCATCTTTAATTTGTCATTAATCATTGTAAATATTTGATAGCCTCTGGTTTAGATATCTGTACATTTTGGCTGTCAGTCATGAAAGAAAACACAAGATCATATTCCCAATATGGTCCCTAAAGTTCCTTGAAAGCAGGAGCCTATAAATAGAAGCATTACTAAGGGGTGAGCTGTTCTGTGATCTTTTTTTCTGGAGATGTATCATGCATTACTGAGGCTTGCTTTATTCTGCTAAAAGAATAACAGGTAATGAAGGTGTCACACGTATTGATTTTGTATCAGTATATCTTGGTGTATCTGTGTTCGACAGGGGCATGGTTTTAGTGCCTGAGGAGTGAAATGCCATCTTGGTGTGATATATCAGATTGCCTGTAAGATCTTTATTGCACTTGCTGCAGAGCCCCTTCAGCTAGCACTGATTCAGCCGGAGCTGCTGCCTCCTAGGAGAGGACGATAACATTGAGTCACCTTGCTGCATTGTGAGCCTCTGGCAGTGGAGAGGCAGGAATCAGCAGCAGCAGCAGCTCCTATACTGCAGAGCTGTGCAGGACTGTGCATCACTCCGGTGTGTGTTAGAGGGAGAGAGAATAGTGGAGAAAGGTTGACTGGGGACTGCAGTCTTATGTCCTTGTCTGCCCCAGGGTTCATGGTTTGGAGTTTTTCTCTGTCTGAAATGCTTTCGGTGAATGCACACCACCCCAGTGTAGACAACTTAGTGCAGTACAGCGACTGATCCCAGTTAAAATGCTCATGTTTTTTCCTCCTCAGACTGCTACTTGCAGATACAGTTATTCAGAGTTCGTGGTGTATCTCCAGGACTGAGTTGCTGCAGAGGGATTCAGTGGAATGAGAAAGGCAGCGTGTCAGGAGAGTTGTCCAAGGACTCTATAACTGTGGTCCCATGGGATCGGAGAGAGCTGTCAACCTCTCATCGCTGGCCCTCTCCCTCAGCAGCCTTGCTTTGAATGCCTAATGCAGCGTTTATGTGCTAGAGGGAAGTAGGAAACGCAGAAATATCAAACTTTCTAACTGGTTGTAGTTATACCCGTAAATGTACACGTGCCACATTCAATGGACATTTCAGAGTTTCCTAGTTCCGACTAGCATGTGAACACGGTATAACGTCACCCCTCAGAGTTCCTGTCACTCAGCAGCAACAATAAGTTATTCTTTATGTTCCATTGACATTTACAAAAGTTATTTTCAAATGCTTATTTTTGTGTGTTAGACTGATACAATAAAATTAACATTAGCATGATATTTGGCTCACCTAACTTCACTATTGTTTGCAGAATCAACAATGAAGACAGATCACCACCACTACGGAAACACGACCTCAATATGCCAGCCTCCATAATTTTCTTCAACTTTTGGCTTAGTTTGTTTTAATTTTAAATTTGATTTAAAATGTATTTAACTAGGCAAGTCAGTTAAGAACAAATTCTTATTTACAATAATGGCCTGGCAAAAGGCCTCCTGCGGGGACAGGGGCTAAAAATTAAAAATTAAAATATAGGACAAAACACACATCACGACAAGAGAGACACCACAACACTACATAAAGAGAGACCTAAGACAACAACATAGCATGGCAGCAACACACAACACAGCATGCTAGCAACACAACATGACAACAACATGGTAGCAGCGCAAATCATGGCACAAACATCGGGCACAGACAACAGCACAAAGGAAAGAAGGTAGAGACAACAATACATCACGCAAAGCAGTGATCATCAAGGCAGGTTTTCAAAAAGAGCTCATTTGATGTATAATATCTGTAGTCAAATGGGTTTGGAGAAGAAGCGTGTTTGATGTATAATACCTGTAGTCAAATGGGTTTGGAGAAGAAGCGTGTTTGATGTATAATACCTGTAGTCAATAGGATTTGGAGAAGAAGCGTGTTTGATGTATAATACCTGTAGTCAATAGGATTTGGAGAAGAAGCGTGTTTGATGTATAATACCTGTAGTCAATAGGATTTGGAGAAGAAGCGTGTTTGATTTCACACCATCATTCCAGAGGAACAGTACATCAATCCAATGGGGGACAGGCCAGCAAAGCCTCCTCCATAGGGATTCAGTATCAAATATTTATATTGCAGTGGGGTGTTTGATGCTTTCTGCTCCCTGGGAGTGTACTCTGGGTTGTTTTAGTCCAGGAAGGAAGGAGATGGATAACCTTTACCTAACAGGAAGCCCACAAGGATATGGAGAGTTATTTCTCTTCTTTTAGTCCTTTTAAAAATGTATTGGACCAGGAGACAGTGTTCAGTAAGAACATTTTTAGATAAAACACTGCATTGGTAAAAAAGAAAAGAAAGCCTGATGGCAGTACTATTTTTTATTTAACTAAGCAAGTCAGTGAAAAACTAATTCTTATTTACAATGACAGCCTAGGAACAGTGGGTTAACTGCCTTGTTCAGGGCAGAACAACAGATTTTTACCTTGTCAGCTCAGGAATTCGATCTAGCAACCTTTCGGTTACTAGTCCAACGCTCTAACCACTAGGCTACCTGCCACCCCATATATATTGAGATGTAATCCACTCATTCTGAATCATTAGGAATACGTGAATTCAAATGGCTATAGTAAAAATAAAGGTTGTCATAAATACATTGGAAAGAGGCCAGACATTATATGTTGTCTTCCTTTTTTGATGTCCAGTGATACAGCTCTTTCCCCTCTTTACTTATGGAGATGTAGCCTGCTCTACTCTGTACTGTGACTTTGAGCTTTGCCTCACACCCCAAGTCGAATTTATGGGCAGCATCAGGAAATTGGGCAGGTCCGTTTGATGCAGTGTAAGCATTATTGTAATGTGTCATGGTTGGGAAGGCTCTCTGTCCTTAAAGCCTGCAGCTGCAGTGAGAGAGACGTGAAGCTAACAGATCCACAGCTAAACCAGCTTTGTGTGTACATGCCACACACACTATCACACACATTGTCACATACACACACACACACACAAATTGAGTCGGATTGTAGATGCATCATTAATTCACTTACTGCCATTTAACATATTGTCAGCCATACCACACAATAAAGCTGGCTATTTATAGCCTTTCTCTGATGACAACAATGGCCCCCTGAGCAGTTGCTTCTTTTTATGTGAACTTGCCCTGCTCTTGAGAGAGTTCCTGCCATGTCAGTGTATTTTTATTACTGGGGAGTCTCTCACTCAGAGAAACCTGATAGCTGCTGGACCTGGGGTGTGAGGACTGTAAGGACAATGTAAGGCATGGGATAATAGTCCCATTACTGCACAGACAGATGTCTGTATCCAATTTTTACAGTGCAGCTTCAGGCAATATTTACCGTTAAAGAAATACAGATTTACATAGCCTATACCGATGTAGACGTAATTTGATCACTCTTTTGTTGTTGAGCATCTTTCTGTAACCTCTTTCAACATTTATCCAAAATATTAGTCCAACACATTATACATTTCTGAAATCCTCAAGATGTTGCCATAGCCATGGGAAGTAAGGGTGCTGAGGAGTCAAAATTATTGCAATTTTAATTCAATTTAAAAAATGAGCGGAGAAAAATAATTGTCACTGATCTTACTGTGTGCGTCGTGGGGTGAGCTTCCCGTTTGAAGCTCACCCCACAATTAAGTGATGTGATTCTGATCATGTGATTTCTCTGTAGGCTTGCACATTTTGAGGAATATTCAGAGGTGAAAACTTTCCATGGGAATTAACGGGAATTAATATTAATACCATTTAAATGTTGATTTTTTTTGTTGCAGCGGATATATTTACCATACCATATGGAGACATAAACCTTTTACCTTATCATAAGTAGACAATTGTAAATGATTAAATCCTTCCAATACATATAAAACAAACAATTTAGATATGAATCAAAATTTAATTAAATGAGTTAACTCTTCACATGGGATGATTTCACTGAACAACAAAAGGGAATTTTGAATGATCCATCGCATCTCCCAAAAACGTTTTCAACATACATCTAAAATTAAAATTATAGTTTTGAAACTAAAGCTTTGGTTGTATTCCTCTCAGGCTTCCATGTCTTCTCCCTGGACCTCCTCAATGTCTAGCTCTTGAACATCAGACTCTGAGGCATCATCTTCACTGTCACTTTCCAACCTTGTTGAGAATGGCTCGTTGTCAGGCTCAAAAAGCCACACATTTGCCGGGATGGCCATCAATTTTTAAACCTTTGTATTGGTCAGCCTGTTGCGTTCTTTGGTGTGTGTGTTCCCAAACAAGGACCAGTTGCGCTCCGACGCGGCTGATGTTGGTGGGATTTGGAGGATGATGGAGGCAACAGGGGAAAGAGCCTCAGATCCACAAAGTCCCTTCCACCAGGTGGTTGATGAGATATGTTGGCACGTCTGCCATATTGTATCTCCATCCCAAAGCCCTTGCTTGGAAGTGTACTTCGCCAGACTGCCAAGAACCTTGCCCTCATCCAGGCCAAGGTGGAGAGACGTGGTAATGATGACACCATAGGCCTTGTTGATCCCTGCACCAGACAGGATGCTCTTGCCAGCATACTTGGGGTCCAACATGTACGCTGTGGCATGTATGGGCTTCAGGCAGAAGTCTTCACGCTTTTTGATGCATTTCAGAACTGCAGTTTCCTCTGCTTGGATCAACAGTGAAGTGAGCAGGGCAGTACGGATTTCTTCTCTTACATCTGCAAGCAGAGTCTGAACATCAGACCGGATGGCACTGTCTCCCTCAATCCGTGCAATGGCTACTGCTATAGGTTTCAGGAGTTTCAGGCTGCTTACCACTCTCTCCCAAAATACATCCTTCAGGAGCATCCTCTTGATGGGACTATCCATTTCAGCAGACTATGATATGGCCATTTCATGGAGAGACTTCCCCACAAAGAGACTGTCAAACATGATGACAACACCACCCCAATGGGTGTTGCTGGGCAGCTTCAATGTGGTTCTCTTATTCTTCTCACTTTGCTTGGTGAGGTAGATTGCTGCTATAACTTGATGACCCTTCACATACCTAACCATTTCCTTGGCTCTCTTGTAGAATGTATCCTTGAGGAGCAGATTCAACGCATGAGCAGCACAGCCAATGGGTGTGATGTGATTGCATTGTCTGTCACCAGTGCAAATACCTTCTGTCGTCCAAGGTCATTGATGACTGTCTTCAGCTCATCTGCAATGTAGAGACTGGTTGAGGAGTGGAGATGATGTAGTTAATTATTCCTTGCCCACGAACATTCGACCACCCATCATTGATGATTGCAATACAGTCTGCTTTCCCTATGATTTGCTTGACCTTCACTTGAACTCTGTTGAACTCTGCCTCCAGCAAATTAGTAGATAAAGCATGTCTGGTTGGAAGGGTGTATGCTGGGCGAAGAACATTCAGAAATCTCTTCCAATACACATTTCCTGTGAGCATCAGAGGTGAACCAGTTGCATACACAGCTCGAGCAAGACATTCATCAGCATTTCTGTTTCCAGGAGGACCATGAGCTGTTGCTATCGATAAGGTGTCTGATTCATAATTTTCACCTCGAATAGAGGTAAAAATACTTTTGTCAGAGGTTGCTTGTTGTGAGAGCTGAGGGAACTTTATGCACTTGGCCAGATGATTCTGCATCTTTATTGCATTCTTCACATATGATTAGGCACAGCATTTGCAAATGTACACAGCTTTTCCTTCTACATTAGCTGCAGTGAAATATCTCCACACATCAGATCGTGCCTGTGGCATTTTCTTGTAAAGATTAGAAAGAAATTAGTTTAAAAAAATACAATTCCATGTACAGATAAATAGTTGAGTTAGATTAAATAACTCCTTTGTAAGATAATTTAAAAAAAATGAAACATGTATGGAAACAGGTGAATTAACACTCTTCAGTTAGCAGGCTCAAGCAAGCTAAAACCCACATGGTAGCAAAAACTAACTAGCAGAAATTGTTAACAAGTTAGACATGGTTTAAACACACTTTTGCTGTAGGCTACTATTTACTAGTTAACAAAAAAGAATGTATGTCGTATAAAATATATTCACCCCATCCAGTACTGTAATCAAAATTGACCAGAAAGCATGTAGTCCTTGGCTCAGACAGTGTAGTAGTGTGGGCTCAATAGCATCTCATTGATGTGCAAGAGCTTGAGAATCAACTGTACATGTGATGGAAGAATGCACTGTGCATGCAGAGGGTTGCAATTCCATTGAATTGGGGATAGTTTAACCAAAGACCTAGAATTGCCATGTGAATCCCACAAAAAAGGTTCACTGTTATAAGCTAACTTATTTGATGAAGTTAAGCAAAATTCCCCAAATTCCAGGGCTTAACTTCCCAAGGAAAATTTCCAGAAATTTACCAGAAAGTTTCCAACCCTTTGCAACCCTATTTCTCTGAAAAGGCATAGTAACAATAGTTTAGATTTTCTCGTCAGACCAATAAATAAAACACGTCAGGATTAAGCCGTCAGTTTATATGATGTCCCACTCATTCCGAATTCACCCGATTTGAGTTTAAAATGCTTCTAAAGTTAGTCATTTCCACTTTATATTTCAGACTTGATTTGTCCTAACGAAAAAAAACAACAAAAAAAATGTCCATAAATTATAATCCACATTTGCTGCTGTATGTAGAAAACTGGCTCAAATTAAGATCCTACATCTGTACATTTAATCTGTTAGACTCATTTTGCAGACCATGTTGAATAGTTTGTGCTATGTATTTTGCACCACACGAGAAGGAAGCACAATCTTATCATGTGCCTGTCACACCCTGACCTTAGAGAGCCTTTTTATTTCTCTATTTGGTTAGGTCAGGGTGTGATTTGGGTGGGCATTCTAGTGTTCCCATTTCTTTGTTTGGCCTGGAATGGTTCCAAATCAGAGTCTATCGTTGTTTCTGATTGGGGATCATACTTGGCAGCCTTTTTTCCCCCCCTTTAGTTTGTGGTATCTTGATTTTATATAGGTGCTGTGTAGCCTGCAGAATTTTACATTTGTTTTGTAATTTTTAATAAAGTAAGATGTTCACCTACCACCTGCACCTTGGTCTAATTCATCCGACGAACGTGACAGTGTCCAGTGTTATAAATGAACAACGCAAAAACTGTTATAATTTTATAAAAACTTTTTTTTTTTAAATAAAAAGTTAGAATGCCCTAGCTGTATTTATGGCCAATTTATATGTACATATGCCGCGTTCACGTGCTGGTTGAAAGCGGCACGCAGAAGCATCATACCCATCAGATTTGTCCTGTTGTTTCTTTGTAGTAGCCACCTAGCGATTTTATGAAGTTGGCTTTAACTAGCCCAGATAGGTTCCCAAGCTACCAACAAGCCATTTCAGGCTATCAAGTTAGAGATTGTCTAAATATCTTAGCTGGCATGTCTGCTGGCATGTCTGCTGGCAAGGTTTCTAGACTTTAGAAAAGCAAGCAATAACAATATACTGAATAAGACACATTCCTTTCAAGCTTTTACACAGATTTTAGCAGAGATGCAAATTAGCAGGTTTCTTAAATTTGATTTTTTAGCACAAGTCAGGAAGATACAGACAGCTCAAGAAGTATGCATAGATATGCAGAAAAATATACATGACAGATTTAAGTATAATGATTATGGCTCTAAATTGCAGGAAAATGCTGTTTCAGGTGTTTGAAAAAATGCCCCCCCCCCTCTGGACCACCCCCAAAACTTCTTCACCTACTTTGTGCCTCAGATTTTTGGGGTGCATGACACCCCTGGCGGCAAGTCTATACTACAACCAATTAGCAAGTCACAAATTAATTTCCGACTACCACGTGAAAGTGGCACAAATGTTCCATAACCTTACAGGTAACTGCCAAAATAAAGGAAACTCTTGACTAAATGAGGGATACAAAGTATATTAAAAGCATTACTTCCACACATATATGTGGTTTCTGAGTAAATTAAGCAACTAACATCCCTTCATGCTTAGGGTCATGTATAAACATTTTGGCTACCCATGGTTGGAAGAAGAGATCTCAGTGACTTTAGAAAAGTAAAAAGTATTGAAGCACCTTTGGCAGCGATTACAGCCTTGAGTCTTCTTGGGTAGGACGCTACAAGTTTGGCACACCTGTATTTGGGGAGTTTCTCCCATTTTTCTCTGCAGATCATCTCAAGCTCTGTCAGGTTGGATTGGGAGCTTTGCTGCACAGCTATTTTCAGCTATTTCCAGAAATGTTCGATCAGGTTCAAGTCCGGGCTCTGGCTGGCCCACTCAAGTACATTCAGAGACTTGTCCCAAAGCCACTGCTGCCTTGTCTGTGTACTTAGGGTTGTCGTCATGTTGGAAGGTGAAACTTCATCCCAGTCAGAGGTCCTGAGTGCTCTGGAGAAGGTATTCATGAAGCATCTCTCTGTACTTTGCTCTGTTCATCCTTCCCTCAATCCTGACTAGTCTCCCAGTCCCTGCCGCTGAAAAACATACCCACAGCATGATGCTGCCACCAACATGCTTCACCGTAGCGATGGTGCCAGGTTTCCTCCAGACGTGAAGCTTGGCATTCAGGCAAAAGAGTTCAATCTTGGTTTCATCAGACCAGAGAATCTTGTTCTTCATGGTCATAAGGTGCCTTTTTGGCAAACTCCAAGTGGGTTGTCATGTACCTTGTACTGAGGAGTGGCTTCCGTCTGGTCACTCTACCATAAAGGCCTGATTGGTGGAGTGCTGCAAAGACGGTTGTTCTTCTGGAAGGTTCTCCCACCTCCACAGGGCAGCCAGCTCTAGGAAGAGTATTGGTGTTTCCAAACTTCTTCCATTTAAGAATGATGGAGGCCATTGTGTACTTGGGGACCTTCAATGCTGCAGACATTGTTTGTTACCTTTCCCCAGATCTGTCTCGGAGCTCTACGGACAATTCCTTTTGACCTCATGGCTTGGTTTTTGCTCTGACATGCACTGTCTACTGTGGGACCTTATATAGATAGGTGTGTTGCTTTCCAAATTATGTCCAATCAATTGCATTTTTCACCGGTGGATTCCAATCAAGTTGTAGAAACATCTCAAGGATGGTCAATGGAAACAGGATGCACCTGAGCTCAATTTCGAGAATCATAGCAAATGGTATGAACACTTATGTAAATAAGATATTTATGTTTTTAATTCTTAACAATGGAGCATAATGCTTTGTCATTATGGAATATTCTGTGTAGATTTATGAGTGGAAAAAATAATTTAATCAATTTTAGAATAAGGCTGCAACGTAACAAATTGTGGGAAAAAAAATCGATTGGTGTGAATACTGTATGGGAGATTATGAACCTGAGCATCCCCCACCATCAACAAAACAATAAATAATGGAATATCGCAACCCTCCAATAGAGATCCAGACACGTCTATGCTAAGGCGCATTGGAGCCGTACTGGCGGCGCGTGGTGGACCAACGCCCTATTTAGACACTATATGTTGGTGTTGTCTTTATTTTGCCAGCTACCTGTATGTTCCACAGGCCATAGGCTTAAAGGCTATCTTAGATTCATCAGGAAATGCTATATAATTTGTAGTTTAGGCTACTGTGGGTGACGTCATTACTGCAGGAAAAATCGTTCAGTTGAGTTTTGGAATTTACGTGTGATGGACTATTGTTTAGGAATGTTAATCTTCTCAAATGCTGAAATCTTTTCAACGCATTCCTTCTGTGTAATTACTGTAGCTGCACCCTTGTGATGCATAACAATACTGCGCTTGATTGAACTGAATTGGAGAACCATGTTTTACGCACCGCATTTGATTCAACCACAGCCAACCACGCACGCTTTGGTATGTCTACCCCCCTTTTCGTCGGCTAAAAGTGGCACAAAGACCCGCTGGCTTTAGGACTTTTTACAAGTTTGGTCTTCCCCTTTAAAAGTATACAGCCCTAGCGGTGATCATTGGTCTGAAAACTCTGCGGAGGGGATTAGAGCATGAAATAGCTTGAACAAGAAGCCGGGATCATGGCGGCACCGCTCGGGCGGGACACTCTACCTGACCACTGGTCCTATGGAGTTTATCGAGATGGCAGGGTCTTCTTCATCAGGTGAGCATGCACTGTGATGATTTAACTTTAAGTTTTACTGATGAAATGGGTTAATTGTGCAGTTATTCACGTTCTCCTCGTCCAGTAACAGGTGTCTTTCTTTCAGTGATAAAACTCACAGCACTACTTGGCTCCATCCTCGTACGGGTGAACCTGTCAACTCTGGACACATGATACGATCAGGTACGCGCAGGAATGAATAATACGATATTTCATGACTGCTGTACACATTGTGCTTTAGCCTACCGCTTCTAGATATGTATATATTCACGCAGCCCATTGTATTCATGTTTTAGATTTACCACTGGGATGGGAAGAAGGATTCTCGGACGAGGGGGCCAGCTACTTCATTAAGTGAGTGCAGCTTTATGTTGTTCATGTATGGGATGTGCGTGACTCCAATAACGTCCGATTCGAGCTCGAATAGCTCATAGCTGTAGGAGTATTGTTGTGTCGGTAGCACGCTTGAAGGCATGCAGTCTTTTAAACGCATCAATTGCAGCGCGTTGAGCAATGATGACGTTGCAATGCAAACCATCACTTTCTTTCTCACGGTTACACATAAACATACCCCAGGTGTTCATGGATACAATGTTGCACTAGGACAGAACGCATTGGTTTGTTGATTAGGTTTTCTGAATGTCACAGAAATTCAGAGAGCCTATTGCTCCTGACGAGCCCTTTATGAGACCACTATTAGGCTACAGGCTGAACGAAAACACATGCTGTATAGCATAGCATAGCCTACAACTTCATGCAAATGTTTACTCAGGGATTCCTGCTATGTTCGGCTATTCAGGCTTTATATGATACACTATCTTGCAATGTCATTGCCGTTTAAGAGTTTTTTTTCCCCATGATCTTGGCCTTATTTTATTACAGCAAATTGGATGACTGTCATTCATATTCCATTCACCCAGTTCAATGTAACAGCAATAGGTTTAGGCTACTACATGATACTAAAATTTTCCCTATACTTGTCATGAGGTTGCTACAACTTAGCCTATGTATTGCACACAGGTCAAGAGACAAATGAGGTGACAGACAGTGACATTCAATACAGCCTTGCACACTCTTGCTTGCTAATATAGGGTGTAATCATTAGTCCAACAGTTACAAACTGGAGTTTTTGTTGGACAAATTCAGGTATGTTTATCCCTGTTTTGTTCAGTTTGCTTCCGTTTTAAGATGTTTTTTTTCAACAGAATAGGTGGAATGAATACACACACCCCTGACCATGCGTTAACACAGTTCACTTACATAGCAGGCACATTGTGATCATTCTAGCATCTATGCACTCTCCTCTCACCTCTTCCCTTTGCTTCTGGACTTCAATGCACAGCACATCAAGCCAAACCTCTACACACAGCAACATCGTTGTCACATATTAGCTAAAGTAACGTCATAGTCAGCATAGCTGATTGAACTGACACGTTAGTAAACCCACTTCAATAATACAGTAACGTTAGTGTACAGTCAGTAAGCAGTTACACCGGCGGAACCCCGCTGGAATTAAATTAGTAAAACCAAAAGCTTACCTTGACTTGGAAGAGTTCCATGTGTTGGATAGTCATCACAAGATAGCTAACATAGAATCCCTCTGTTTGAGCAGGGTGTTCCAGTAGGCTAAACTAGCTAGCTCAGTAACTTTAAGTGAAACTGAAAGTGAAAAAAATATTAAAATGACAATCTCCTCTCTATTTCTCTCTTGCTTCTCTTTCATTTTGGAATAAGTTATTTTGTTCAAAACTGTTCAACTACTGTCTTTATCTCTCTGAGTCAACTACTCACCACATTTTATACACTGCAGTACTAGCTAGCTGTAGCCTATGCTTTCGGTACTAGATTAATGATCTAATCTTTTGATTGGGTGGACAACATGTCAGATCATGCTGCAAGAGCTCTGATAGGTTGTAGGACGTCTTTCGGAGTTGTCCTAATTTCTATGGAAGGGGGTGAGAACCATGAGCCTCCTAGGTTTTGTATTGAAGTCAATGTATCCAGAGGAGGATGGAAGCTAGCTGTCCTCCGGCTACAGCTTGGTTCTACTGGAGACCTTCTTTGCAAAATAGTGTTTTAATCAATTATTTGGTGACATGATTATATTTAGTATAACTTTTTAAATGTTTTACCATTTTTATTTTTATGTCCTCCCCTTTTTTCTCTGAGGAGCCTCCACTGATTGCCAACCACTAATTGTATTTTTCAGGACCATTTTATTATGGTTTATTAAGTCATTTATCTATAGTTTTGTAAAATCATAGACTGCTGTCTTTACACTTTTAGCCTAACCTATGCATCAGTTGCCTAAGCTTACTTTAGGTTTCAGACAGAAATTACCCAGGCCTATTATAAACCAGCACCTTGAAATGCATTTCCTGTTATTTTGACAGCAATCCCCAAAGGTGAGATGAATGAAAAAAATATTTGCGTTTGACCAACGTAACTTAATCCTATATTGTTTGGAGTAAGGTCATGTTTGCTTATCTTCAGGATTTGTAGCTAGATAATATCCTACTTTTAATTTACTTTCTTACTATTTAGAGCATCTGTGTTTGAGGAAGAGAGGGGACTGAACATTTACATTTAAGTCATTTAGCAGACGCTCTTATCCAGAGCGACTTACAAATTGGACACACACATGATGCTGCTTTACCACACACACACACACACACACACACACTGATGTGATGTAATTTCCCATCTGTCCCACGGATACGCCTGCATGGAGTGTTTGAACATGTATGGTTCAGTTTTGCATCACAATATATTGTGATTTGATTACAGACATCACAATAGGTTGACAGGCTATATTGATGCTCTGAAGTTCTCATGCCAATTAACTCTTGCTTTCTGCCCACATCATTTAGAAAATAAAGGGCAATGCCAAGCAGGACTGAAAGAAATATATTGAAATTCAGCTCACACCCTCCAATACGCAATACCTCTACTTTCTCCATTAGCTGTGTGTGTGTGTGTGTGTGTGTGGCTGAGGAAGGAGCAGGAGAGGGGCTTGTGTGTCTGTGACCTAATAGTGACAGAGATGTATAGCATGATTACAGTCTTGAGGCAGCGAGAAAAGGATCCCCAAAATCACACTTTCTCTATACAGAAAATGATTATGGCTCCCAAAAACCAATCCACCATATCTACCAGAGCATTCTGTCAGTCTTTACCTTTCTCTTGGCTACTAACAGGCTGTGCTATATTTGTAGAAGTATCATTAAACCACTCACTGTAGAGAGAGTATTTTATTTGTTTACCCAGACACTCAGTAGAGAGCCATTTGCATTATCTAGCTGGCTATTTCCTTCTGCAGTGTTTCACATCATGATTGTTGATGGAAATCAATTCTGTAGGCTCTGGCTGCCAGTGTGTAGCAGATGGGTCCCTGGAAAAGGGAGAAACACACAGAGCAGATAACAGACCACTCTGAAAATGAACTGATTAAGTTAACAATGACAACTGACAAGTCTACTTTTCCTAGCCACGTGCTTACACATCTGCATTGCTTGTTGTTTGGGGTTTTAGACTGGGTTTCTGTATAGCACTTTGTGACATCTGCTGATGTAAAAATACATCTAATTGATTGATACTGTAAAGCAAGTGTAGACATAGAATGCATGACCATTGGTCCCTCATTGTGAACCAATGGAAGGAGGACTCCTCCCACCATTGGTGGTTTCTGGTGGGTAGCAACTCATTCAGAGTTATTAAACCCAGAGGCGCAACATTGCGGGACTTCCGGGAACACTTGTGAAACAGATCAAACGGACCAGGCCGGGGTTTGAGAAGGGAAAAATGCTTCCTTCGTTGTTCATTTTATCCAAATCTAGCAGCACAACCTAGATTTGAGCGAATGTCATCAGTAGTTAGACAAATTGACACTTTCTTTTTTGTCAAAAATAACTTTATATCGAAGGAGTGGCTTTGATTTGACTTCCTGCACATGCAGAGTTTGGCGCAAAATGACTGTTAGACCCGATGACGTTTTTCTACGCATGAGCTTAGCTAGCAATTTCTATTGGAGAAGCAGTTTTAGCCTTCATACTGTACTGTCTTTGAATCAGTGTTTTCCATTAGCACCGGCTGTCAGCTTATTAGCCAGTTAGTCTCATTTTCAGCCGCCTACATTTTCCACTTCATTTGAACTAGGCTACTTTTCATTTAACAGTTTCAATTCGCTAGTCCGTCGAGCCCTCTCCTGCTAGAATGAACGATATGCATCTTCTAGTGATCTATTGATGGGATCGGTGCCTGTCAGTCAGAAAGCAAGCAATAATGGGGAAACGTAGCAGAGAGGAAGAGGCGAAGGGAGAGGTTTCTCTGTCACCAAAATCTGTCCAAAACAAGCCCAATGCATGTCTGTGGGCTTATTTTGGACCTAAGCTTGTCGCCTGTCTTCCCGCCTTTGGGACAACTACTCCCATTGTTAGGGTGGAGACATGAGCATCTCCTCATATACAGATCTCTGGTTGCGGTCAAATTTCTTACAGAGAGGAATGATGCTTGTGAATTTGCAAGTATTCAGACCCCTTTTCCTTTTCCACATTTTGTTAAGTTATAGCGTCAATCTACACACAATACCCCATAAAGACATCAAGAACAGGTTTTTAGAAATGTTTGCAAATGTATAAAAACAAAACATACCTTTGCCATGAGACTCAAAATTTAGCTCGGGTGCATCCTTTTTCCATTGATCATCCTTGAGATGTTTCTACAACTTGATTGGAGTCCAGCTGTGGTAAATTCAATTGATTGGACTTGATTTGGAAAGGCACACACCTGTCTATATATAGTCCCACAGTTTTCAGAGCAAAAACCAAGCCATGAGGTCGACGGAATTGTCCGTAGAGCTCCAAGACAGGATTGTGTCGAGGCACAGATCTGGGGATGGGTTTGAAAAATTGTCTGCAGCTTTGAAGGTCCCCAAGAACACAGTGGCCTCCATCATTCTTAAATGGAAGGAGTTTGGAATCCCCAAGACTCTTCCTAGAGCAGGCCGCCAGGCCAAACTGAGCAATCGGGGGAGAAGGGCCTTGGTCAGGGAGGTAACCAAGAACCCGATGGTCACTCTGACAGAGTTCCATAGTTCCCCATTGGTGGTGGGAGAACCTTCCAGAAGGACAACCATCTCTGCAGCACTCCACCAATCAGACCTTTATGGTAGAGCGGCCAGACGGAAGCCACTCCTCAGTAAATGTCAAATGACAGCCTCTCTGGTAAGAAGAGTGGAGGGGGCGTATGCCTCATGACTAACGGGACATGGTGTGATGAAGAAAACATACAGGAACTCAAATCCTTCTGTTCACCTGATTTAGAATTCCTCACAATCAAATGTAGACCGCATTATCTTCCAAGAGAATTCTCTTCGATTATAATCACAGCCGTATATATCCCCCCCCAAGCAGACACATCGATGGCTCTGAACGAACTTTATTTAACTCTTTGCAAACTGGAAAACATTTATCCGGAGGCTGCATTCATTGTAGCTGGGGATTTTAACAAAGCCAATCTGAAAACAAGACTCCCTAAATTTTATCAGCATATCGATTGCGCAACCAGGGGTGGTAAAACCTTGGATCATTGTTACTCTAACTTCCGCGACGCATATAAGGCCCTGCCCCGCCCCCTTTCGGAAAAGCTGACCACGACTCCATTTTGCTGATCCCTGCCTACAGACAGAAATTAAAACAAGAGGCTCCCACGCTGAGGTCTGTCCAACGCTGGTCAGAACAAGCTGACTCTACACTCCAAGACTGCTTCCATCACGTGGACTGGGACATGTTTCGTATTGCGTCAGATGGGAATATTGACGAATACGCTGATTCGGTGTGCGAGTTCATTAGAACGTGCGTCGAAGATGTCGTTCCCATAGCAACGATAAAAACATTCCCTAACCAGAAACCGTGGATTGATGGCAGCATTCGCGTGAAACTGAAAGCGCGAACCACTGCTTTTAATCAGGGCAAGGTGTCTGGCAACATGACTGAATACAAACAGTGCAGCTATTCCCTCCGTAAGGCTATTAAACAAGCTAAGCGTCAGTACAGAGACAAAGTGGAATCTCAATTCAATGGCTCAGACACGAGAGGCATGTGGCAGGGTCTACAGTCAATCACGGACTACAAGATGAAATCCAGCCCAGTCACGGACCAGGATGTCTTGCTCCCAGGCAGACTAAATAACTTTTTGCCCGCTTTGAGGACAATACAGTGCCACTGACACGGCCTGCAACGGAAACATGCAGTCTCTCCTTCACTGCAGCCGAGGTGAGTAAGACATTTAAACGTGTTAACCCTCGCAAGGCTGCAGGCCCAGACGGCATCCCCAGCCGCGCCCTCCGAGCATGCGCAGACCAGCTGGCCGGTGTGTTTACGGACATATTCAATCAATCCCTATACCAGTCTGCTGTTCCCACATGCTTCAAGAGGGCCACCATTGTTCCTGTTCCCAAGAAAGCTAAGGTAACTGAGCTAAACGACTACCGCCCTGTAGCACTCACTTCCGTCATCATGAAGTGCTTTGAGAGACTAGTCAAGGACCATATCACCTCCACCCTACCTGACACCCTAGACCCACTCCAATTTGCTTACCGCCCAAATAGGTCCACAGACGATGCAATCTCAACCACACTGCACACTGCCCTAACCCACCTGGACAAGAGGAATACCTATGTGAGAATGCTGTTCATCGACTACAGCTCGGCATTCAACACCATAGTACCCTCCAAGCTCGTCATCAAGCTCGAGACCCTGGGTCTCGACCCCGCCCTGTGCAACTGGGTACTGGACTTCCTGACGGGCCGCCCCCAGGTGGTGAGGGTAGGCAACAACATCTCCTCCCCGCTGATCCTCAACACGGGGGCCCCACAAGGGTGCGTTCTGAGCCCTCTCCTGTACTCCCTGTTCACCCACGACTGCGTGGCCACGCACGCCTCCAACTCAATCATCAAGTTTGCGGACGACACAACAGTGGTAGGCTTGATTACCAACAACGACGAGACGGCCTACAGGGAGGAGGTGAGGGCCCTTGGAGTGTGGTGTCAGGAAAATAACCTCACACTCAACGTCAACAAAACTAAGGAGATGATTGTAAGTCGCTCTGGATAAGAGCGTCTGCTAAATGACTTAAATGTAAATGTAATGTAAATGATTGTGGACTTCAGGAAACAGCAGAGGGAACACCCCCCTATCCACATCGATGGAACAGTAGTGGAGAGGGTAGCTAGTTTTAAGTTCCTCGGCATACACATCACAGACAAACTGAATTGGTCCACTCACACTGACAGCGTCGTGAAGAAGGCGCAGCAGCGCCTATTCAACCTCAGGAGGCTGAAAAAATTCGGCTTGTCACCAAAAGCACTCACAAACTTCTACAGATGCACAATCGAGAGCATCCTGGCGGGCTGTATCACCGCCTAGTACGGCAACTGCTCCGCCCTCAACCGTAAGGCACTCCAGAGGGTAGTGAGGACTGCACAACGCATCACCGGGGGCAAACTACCTGCCCTCCAGGTCACCTACACCACCCGTTGTTACAGGAAGGCCATAAAGATCATCAAGGACATCAACCACCCGAACCACTGCCTGTTCACCCCGCTATCATCCAGAAGGCGAGGTCAGTACAGGTGCATCAAAGCTGGGACCGAGAGACTGAAAAACAGCTTCTATCTCAAGGCCATCAGACTGTTAAATAGCCACCACTAACATTGAGTGGCTGCTGCCAACACACTGTCATTGACACTGACCCAACTCCAGCCATTTTAATAATGGGAATTGATGGAAATGATGTAAATATATCACTAGCCACTTTAAACAATGCTACCTTATATAATGTTACTTACCCTACATTATTCATCTCATATGCATATGTATATACTGTACTCTACAACATCGACTGCATCCTTATGTAACACATGTATCACTAGCCACTTAACTATGCCACTTTGTTTACTTTGTCTACACACTCATCTCATATGTATATACTGTACTCGATACCATCTACTGTATGCTGCTCTGTACCATCACTCATTCATATATCCTTATGTACATGTTCCTTATCCCCTTACACTGTGTATAAGACAGTAGGTTTTTTTGGAATTGTTAGTTAGATTACTTGTTGGTTATCACTGCATTGTCGGAACTAGAAGCACAAGCATTTCGCTACACTCGCATTAACATCTGCTAACCATGTGTATGTGACAAATAAAATTTGATTTGATTTGACAGCCCGCTTGGAGTTTGCCAAAAGGCACCTTAAGGACTCTGACCAACTTCACATCTGGAGGAAAGCCGGCGCCATCCCTATGGTGGTGATAGTATCATGCTGTGGGTCTGTTTTTCAGGGGCAGGGAATGGGAGACAAGTCCGGATCAAGGCAAAGATGAACAGAGCAAAGTACAGTGAGATCCTTGATGAAATTCTGCTGCTGAGCGTTCAGGAACACAGACTGGGGCAACGGTTCACCTTCCAACAGGACAACAACCCCAAGCACACAGCCAAGAAAATGCAAGAGTGGCTTCGGGAAAACAAATCTCTGAATGTCTTTGAGTGTGCCAGCCAGAGCCCGGACTTGAACCCGATCAAACATTTCTGGAGAGACCTGAAAATAGCTGTACAGCGACGCTCCCCATACGACTTGACAGATCTTGAGAAGATCTGCAAAATGAGAGAAACTCCAAATACCGGTGTGCCATGCTTACCCCTGTGTGTGTATGTTGCGTGAGTCTAGCCATTAGCGATGATGTTAATGAAAATAGTCTTCTGGTAGATGGAAAGGCTTTCCCAAAAAACATTAAATGTTAACTGCAAAGTAGCATATTCTTACCTGGCAGAATGATATCATAATTATTTTTATCGATCGGTATTTGTTTTGCAAACTCATCACTTTTGCTACAAACACAGCTAAACAACAACCTCTTGCTAGGTGCACACTTTAATTAAAGGGTAAGTACACCCTAAAATCCTCAAAAGTGGTCTCCTGATGTGGTTTAAACATTGTTGTGAATTTCGAACTCCAATTAATTAAAAAAATTAAACCTGGACAAACAACTTTTTAAAAATTGATTTACTCTTTTTGTTTTAATAAAATTTATAATTTGAAGAACATTATTTTGGCATATATTGCAGTAAAACTGTAACTAAGATTTCAATCTCAAGAGACAGGTTAAATGTTTAAAAGGTTTAATGTTCTCTTTACTTAGAAAATAGTTGTGATCAACTAGGCCTAGCCCTAGACTGTCACGCCTGCACCTGCTCTGCCTCTCTGGTGGTCGAGGCCGTCAGGCTGCTCATCATTACGCACATCTGTCACCATCGTTGCGCACACCAGCGCTTCATCGGACTCACCTGGACTGCATCATTTCATTGATTGCCTCCGCTATATCTGTCACTTCCTCCATTTCATCACCCAGGCCACAAAAATAGAGCTCTTTTGGCAAAAAATGCTGAGTGTCTGGCTGGCTACTTTTTATTTTTGTCTGGCTACTCTATGTACTTTTGGAAAACACTGGCAACTCTGTCCAGTCATCCTCCTTTTAGTTTGCCTCACTTGCCCCAATCAGAGAGCCTGCCATAAAGTGCTTTGTACTGCTATGGTTGTATTCTTGTTTTGTGTGAATAGTTTTTTGAATGTAGGAAATTATTGGGAGCAAACAGTCTGTTCCAAGCGGCACACAGCACAAACATGAGCCTCAGTATAACACGATTGTGTTAATATCTCCTGACTCAAAGCAGTTGTAATAACAAATTAATAACTCATTGATAACTAATGAAAGTGTTCTGTGGTTGCAGACAGATGCTTTCTAGTGCTTAGCAACACTGGTGTGGATGGGTGGATGCCCATTCAAGCCTGTTGTGTTCCTCCGTAGTCTCAGACAGACTTAGTCTGGTGGGACCGTGGCAGTATAACTCATTCAGCACAGCACCTGTATGTAAGGCACTGATATCCATGTCCTCCCACCTGCCAACTAAACAGCCCAGTGCAAGATCATATCATAGATTGTCTGTGCCGCTGTCTTTCTCCCTGTGTTGCATTGGAAAGGTGTTGCTCTGAGACGGAGGACTCGTAACACAGACAATTCAACGCACCTTATGTAAACACTATAGAAATGACTGAGGCAGGAAGCTGGCATTCAGACATGTGAGTTTTTAAAAGGGCAAAGAAAATGATTGCAGAAATGTGTTATAGCTGACACTTTGATTGTGTGCTGCATGAAGGGAGTCATTGTGCCCGTCTCTCTGGCCGCTGAGAAAAGAGAACAACAGGCCAACCCGGAGATCTATGATGGCCCAACTGTCAGCCTGGCTGTAAAATCAATTGGTTATTTGTTGCTGAAATGACTTGATGGAAGCAAGGATCCTGTTTTGGTCTTCTTCTCTGGCACTAGCTGGACATTGTGTCTTTGTCATTGTGCTGTTTTAACATTGGTGGGTTAGGTAACGGCAGACGACAGGGACAGGCCAAGTCACGACTGTCCTACAACCCTCTTCTCACATTAGAATTCCCATAAAGTATCGCTGTGGTTTCGACACAATTCAAACTTGACACACTCTTGTGTTCTTTGTTCCACTCTACTGCTACTTTACCTAAGGTTAATCAAATCCGTTAGTTACTGCAGTGTAGTTGCATGTAATTACCAGGTCCGGAACTGTAGTTTCCAAGTAACTACATGTGCAACCAAGGACTTTTAAAATGTCTTTAACCATTTAATATGAACATGTGTTCATGTCTTGGAATAGCCAATGAGAGATGTTGATTTTGTCCTTGTGATGCTTGGCCTCTTTATTATCCCTCATTGGGGAATCATTAATTTCTGCTGATGTGGCTTCTGTTATTTCCACCTAATGGTGGGCTCTTCAATACTTCACAGTGGACCGGCCACATCAGAGCTTTATTTGATTTACTGCCATCTTGGACGGCGCCATGTGTCTTTAAGGTAATTATGGGCGAGTCGTTGAATGCATAACCCACCTGCCTGCCTGGTCACCCTCGCACTCAGCTAATTAAACACTATGAGTGGAGGCATGGGCTGGTTAATTCATCAAACCTCCAGTCTCTCAGAAATATGACAGTCAACTGTGAAGTCAAGCTTTATATGACTGATAGCCCCTGTCTAAAAGAGAAACTATTTTTAAACCAGTCATATTTACTCCATGACTGACATAGATGTGGTTGAGGTTTCATCCAAACAGTAGCACTTTAGGTTGAAGTCTCCCATAATCATTGGATGGAGCTGTCTGTATAGGTTTTTGGGGTCCCCCCCTTCCCTCCTCCCCCCTGCTGTCCATGGAGCATGCTGTGACAGGCTGAGCGGAATCCAAGTCCACATGGCGCTGCCGTGACAACGGTCTGCTGGTTGTGTAGCAGGTTGCTGGTGGAAACCAGCGGAGCTAGAGCACAAAGAAGGGATTGTTGAGACGGGCAGCGCGGTCGTAGTAAAACTCACATTAATTTACATGTAGGTCAGTGGAGGAATGGAGGTCTGCCTTAGTGCTCTCTAACATGGTGGGTTAGTTAGATAACCTCTCCTGTCTCAGATTGGATCAGGGCTCTTTAGCTGTTACTTTAATCTGGCACTATATTCCTGACTTGCATTTCTTTAGAATTCGTTCTACTCAGACTGAGAGAGGTATTTATTTATTGATAAAATCAACTCTGAAGATATGAATGTTCTTTCACTTTGTTTTAAGTAGCTACACTAGAGCCTTTGAAGTGGTTTTCCCAGTTTTTTCCCCCAGAAAACATATAGCTGGAGCAGTCGATGCTTTGGGAAAAGTGCAACTCTATAGCTCCCCCAGGGGAGAAATGATCCAATTGAGGTACAATGGTGTCCTGTTGGGACAATGTTGCTATTGTTGTTTGGGGTTTGCAAACCTGCGGGACTGACAGGGGGAAGTGTACGATATCCATATAGACCCACACAGACTCCCTCTCTTCTATATCCCTCCACTTTTCTACCTAATAAGAAATGATGGTTCCATCAATCTATTATTTATCTCAGATCTCTGTTTATTTGCCACCTCCCTCCAGTCTTCTAATTGGTATAGTCTGTTCTGTGGTATAACGGCACTCTGGGAAGAATGAGTTAATTAGCCGTGAAGTGAAGCAAAACACTTGAAATGGAGATTAAAGGCAGCTCAGTTTCCCTACAGGTGTTTATCTCTAGGCTCCACTAATAAAGCATTCTCTTTCTGCACACAGCAAATCCACGCTTCACCGGTGCAGAGATCCAAGTCTCCAAGTGAAGGAAGGCTACAAACTAACGTCACAATGCTTTAGTTGACCTTTGGCCTCAGCATACCAAGATCCCCTTGTTCTGAAGGAACATGTGTTTGAATGGTAATGATCATCTCCGTCAATGCAGATGACAAGGTTAATCTGCTCAGCAAACCTAGTCAAGTGTAGCAAATTCAACAGTTTGACGCTTACACCAGTACCCGTATTCAACTCTTGAGTGCTTTTGAAACTGCCAAAAATACCTTTGCAATTCAGTGCTGACTTTCAAACTGCCACAGAGAGTGGAAGAACTTTAGCTGTCCTTTGTACTTCTCCTTTCACTGGGGCTGCTTGACCCTAGTGGATCATTTTATAAGAGTGGAAAAAATACTACTTCCTTTTAAAGTGTATCCCCAACTGTTCCTTTCATCCTGGTGCCACAGGAAGAAAGAGTCGTGTCGAGTCTTTCTGGAAGGTAATTCTAAGGAAACACACTTCTATTTTATTCTTACAGCAACGTGTTGACGGCTGTCATTTCTGTCTTTGTTATGACTCAGTGTTGGCAGGTGTGGTGTGCTTTCTAGGAAAGCCTATATTCACCACAGACACAATGCACTTTCATTACTTTAATCATTATGGCCTCATAACAGTTCAATTGACCACCCAGAACTAAGTCTTGATTCCCTCAGGTGAATGTACTGTAGGTAAGGTGGAATTTGTCCATTTAATGTCATGTTTGCTCCAAGGACTATGGAATTGATTGAAATTCCGATATTTCTGTGTCAAGTGGCAGAGGGAGAGATGACGGGGGAGTGATAAGAATCATGCCACTGAATACCAATCAGACAGACCTCCCTGAACCTGTATCAGCCACAGCCAAGCTGCTCTCAATGCAGTAGACTGGTGGTGGGTTTAACTGCTGTTATCCCATTGAAACTAATATAAAGTTGAAAACTCTTTTCAAAGAGCTGTTCATCTTCTCTCATATGCAGAAAGATTGACCACAGAGTAAACATCATCTTGCTGTGAAGGTATTTTATTCCAGGTTATATGAAGCAGTTATGCCCCCCTGGGATTTGGGCCAATAATCTACAGTTTTCATAGTCCTTTCTCTGGCTAGTCTGAAACTATACTGCTACCCACTCTTACATACCAGTAGTGGTGTTTAGAGGTTTGATGCTGAGAAGTGGAATTCCACAGTTCCCACTGCTCAACCCTGTGGCTGTTTCATTCAGCCCAGGGCATCTATGAGCGGTCAGACTGCAGGGTGGCTTAAAGCTGTCTTTTCCATTTGTTTCCAAGTACACAAACATCTCTGCATGTATTGGCTATGATGGCTACAAAGAATCCTCACCCCCTGTCTCTTACACTTCAGCATGTTGGTGAGATGTGCTGTCTGTCTGATCCAGTGTGTAAATAACAGTCCTTGTTCTACTCCTCTCTCAACTGTTTGTTAAGACCATGCTGTGACCTTCACCTGACATTAGTGATTCTGAGAGGGTTTTGTCTCCTCTCTTTGTCTAGCTCCCCCCAGTGTGTATGTCAAGCTCTCCAAACACTCTGGATTCGCTCCTTGCCATGCTGAAGGCTGTAATCGGTGAATGACCGGTCCCTTCTGCATTGTGTGTCAACCTCCATTCACCTGCATGCCACTCACCACCATGGCATCAGCAGCATTACCAGGCAGTCACTTTTCCATCCCCAAATACATACTTGGATTTTTTAGGTGATACAGTATTTCATCACTCAGCTAAATCAAAACAAATACGTCTCTTGCGTAGCTGGTCAACTTTCATGTAATGCTGTTAAACTCAGAAGCACTTTGACAGTCCGTGTGTGGGCTGAACTGACAGCTCTAGCGATGTGCGTGTGATGTTCCCGAGAGGCAGGATAGTCTGGCCCTCTCTCCCTGGCTCTCTCCCTCCCTGATGTTTGGAGAACAAGGGCGTAATGATTGTTCTGAAGTTTTGGAGGCAGTAAGCAGAGGCTGTGGCAGGGCCCTTTGCCGTGACGAGACTTTTGAATGATTTCCGGTTTTGACAGAAGCTGTTTCCAGTGAAGCTGCAGCACAGGTACAGGGGCTATAGTGCTCTCCTCTCTGAGAATACTCTACCTGCTGCAGAATGAATCATTTATCCTGTGGAAGTGGGAGAGGAAACGATGTGTTAGCTTAACACTGCCCCTGAGCACGTAGTCTGTCTGGAGCTATTGAAGATGCCAGGATCCATTCTAAAAGAAATGACATCAAATAGGGGCTTATATTTGTCCTGTTTCACTGCATGTACAAATGGAGCAATCAGGGTTAAGTGTCTTGTTCAAGGGCAGGTTATTAACAGGTTAATACTAGTAAATAATAAATAGGTTTTATAAAGCACTTTTCAAGGAGCCATAGATGTTTTGGTTACTCCTACTGTAAGGCTGTTTTGTGATTAGTCACAAATACACTGGTGTCATGTCTAAATGCCCATCCAGGTTTCCACATTCATCTTGTCCTAACCTGTGTAATGGTTTGAACAGCCACTCAAGGCCAAGGCGTTAGGAACACAGCTGTCATGTCAACATGTTCGTGGTGACTGATTAGGGTGATGGCAGTTTAAGGACACAGACAGGGTTGGGGGTACAACTCTGCACTGAATGAAAGGGAGCAGGACAAAGAGTGGATTGAGAGGCTGTTACAGTGGGTGGCTATGTACTGCAGAGCTGGGAAACAGGCATTCCATCACTCACCAAACTGACATTTGATATATTTAACTCTGGAGCCTGCAATGAATACATTAACAGTTGTCAGGGCAGAGATGAGACAATCTTCTTCCTGTGGTGAGCTACATTATAGAGGATGGGCCAGTCATGGGCCAGACGGTCAGAGACTGAGCAGGGTGGCCAGCAGCAGGGCAGCAGAGGAGAGGCTAGTGGGTCCAGGATGGGAACCTGCTGCAGCTGCATACCTCTTGGTCAGGAGGCTAAATGCCTGGCTGAACATGAACAGGTACTGCTGGAACTGGAGGCTGCCGGACAACACATGGAGGAGACCATAGAAGAAGAAAAAGACAGGGAGGGGACCATAGAAGAAGACCGGGAGGAAACTATAGAAGAAGACCGGGAGGAAACTATAGAAGAAGACCGGGAGGAAACTATAGAAGAAGACCGGGAGGAAACTATAGAAGAAGACCGGGAGGAAACTATAGAAGAAGACCGGGAGGAAACTATAGAAGAAGACCGGGAGGAAACTATAGAAGAAAAAGGTGCAAGGTAATGCCTCAGATTCGTTCGGCAAAATATATTACGATAGATAACACCTTGAAAATGTATACACTTTCATTGTAGGCTGAAAGATAAAGCATTGACATACACTGCATATAGAACACATTAAGAACATCTGTTCTTTCCATGACATAGACTGACCAGGTGAATCCTGGAGAGCGTCCATGCTCTGTCGAATTGAGGGAATTCAATATTAGAAAGGTGGTCCTCATGTTTGGTATACTTATTGTATTTGCATGTGCAGTATCTCTTGGGAAGGAAGTTGGCTGAGGGGAAAAACAGCTGAGGTGGATAATAGTTTATGAGTTGTGGATTGCTTGTGGTTTGTCTCTTGTCATTTGTCTCGCTCTTCATGAGGCAGAGGGAGGATCCTGTGCACCTCATAGTTGTTTCCAATGTCCATCTGGAGGGAAACACTTGGTCTGTTCCTACTGCTTTAAATTCCCCTGACAGCAGCTCCTCGCCTGCCTGCCCGCCCGCCTGCCGCATTCTGTCAGACACTGGGAGTGGAGACACTGCAGAAATATGCTGCAGGTTTCCCTCATTTCTCAGACAGGAAAAGTTTTGATTGGCACAGAGTGAGGAATGAGCAAATGCTTATTAACAAGAGAAAGTCAGTGTAAGCAATATAGTGTTGTCATTGAGCCCCCATGCAGAATTCCCAGTGGTTGGTTTGGAAGTGTGGGATTGACTGGAATCTCTTGATGGGCTTCTAAGCTCCTCTGTTTTATGAATGGAAATTCTGGCGCTGAGATTTTCACTCTCCCAACTGAGCTCTGTGGAACACTGAACATCCCTTCTGCATGCTTCATGGATTTAAGTTTAATTTGCAAAATGTTCTGACATTTTGTGTATTGTCTCTGTTCTGTGGTGTCTATTATTTTCCTATTGTGTCTGTTCTTGTCCTTTTAATGGCTGGATTTGATAACCGTGAAAGACATGGGCAGCATTTTCCATGAATTTGTCTTAGTTGTTAAGTCCTAGACATTTGTCACACCATGGATATAATTATTCTATATTGCATTTATTACTGGCAAGGTTGGATTCATCAAATTCTCTGTCAAGTGTAGGAGTGTGTTTCTCAGTTTGTAGTGTAAATCACCGTGTCTGATGCTATAGACCTTCTGTATGTGTGTCATCACACTGGGGACGTCATCCAACCTGAAAATATCCCTCAAATGATCCTCCAGGCCCATAATGCCTGGTGCTTTGGCTCTGACAGGGCTTGAGAGGTTCAGTCCTAGCTGGTGCTTTGGCTCTGACAGGGCTTGAGAGGTTCAGTCCGAGCTGGTGCTTTGCCTCTGACAGGGCTTGAGAGGTTCAGTCCGAGCTGGTGCTTTGCCTCTGACAGGGCTTGAGAGGTTCAGTCCGAGCTGGTGCTTTGCCTCTGACAGGGCTTGAGAGGTCCTAGCTGGTGCTTTGCCTCTGACAGGGCTTGAGAGGTTCAGTCCTAGCTGGTGCTTTGCCTCTGACAGGGCTTGAGAGGTTCAGTCCTAGCTGGTGCTTTGCCTCTGACAGGGCTTGAGAGGTTCAGTCCTAGCTGGTGCTTTGCCTCTGACAGGGCTTGAGAGGTTCAGTCCTAGCTGGTGCTTTGCCTCTGACAGGGCTTGAGAGGTTCAGTCCTAGCTGGTGCTTTGCCTCTGACAGGGCTTGAGAGGTTCAGTCCTAGCTGGTGCTTTGCCTCTGACAGGGCTTGAGAGGTTCAGTCCTAGCTGGTGCTTTGCCTCTGACAGGGCTTGAGAGGTACAATCCTAGCTGGTGCTTTGCCTCTGACAGGGCTTGAGAGGTTCAGTGCTAGCTGGTGCTTTGCCTCTGACAGGGCTTGAGAGGTTCAGTGCTAGCTGGTGCTTTGCCTCTGACAGGGCTTGAGAGGTTCAGTCCTAGCTGGTGCTTTGCCTCTGACAGGGCTTGAGAGGTTCAGTCCTAGCTGGTGCTTTGCCTCTGACAGGGCTTGAGAGGTTCAGTCCTAGCTGGTGCTTTGCCTCTGACAGGGCTTGAGAGGTTCAGTCCTAGCTGGTGCTTTGCCTCTGACAGGGCTTGAGAGGTTCAGTCCTAGCTGGTTTTTGGATCTCACAGGGTACGGATCGCCTCCAGTAAACGTGAAATCATAGAGTTTATAGGATCATGGTCTGTACCAGTTAGTGACTGTAGATTTTGTGATTGAATATTGCTGTTCACATTAACAGATTATTGAGTGTGAAAACCTCAAATGGAAAGCTCAATCTGCTGTACGCCACTGAAAGCAGATCTGGAGCAATTTCATTTACTGCAGTAGTTATTGAACACATCGACCACATGGGAGTGTGAGGACTCAGCCTGATGCAATTTCATTTGGTCCATTGTGCAAAGATGCAAAACTAATTGTTCGTGATCGAGTGGATTCTCCCCCTATCCACTGTAAAGTGGGTTGGCCCTGCATTAGGTCTACTTTATATTATATTACCCTGTAGCTTGAGCAGAGAGAAATGGACCAGTTTTAAAAAGTATTACGTGGTTTCTACAGCTATTATTATTTTTTACAGATGCCATATGAGTTTGTGACAGGAGTGTCCATACAGTAACCCTGTGGCTGTTGTGAGAAGTGCAGAGAGAGATGAATGACACTGAGTAGAGATGGTAGACACACATGGCTGACTACAGTAACACATTGGGGTCGTCCCGTCCCAGGCTGTTGTGGCACGTCACACAGTAATGGCTCTATTGATTTCTACTATTTATGTGTCTAATTATGGCTGGGCAGTGGTTAGTTATCTTTAGCTGCCCGACCGTGGCCCCCAGTTATAACTCTGTGGCTCCTTAATTCACTGAGACATGAGTGATCAAAGGACAAATAGCCCAGGGCTTTGGGCATGGCAGTGCCTCAGGACATTAAAGACTGGTGAAATATCTGTAGATGGAGAGTAAAGTAATTTCTGTCTGTATGAATCATCCTCTGGCCACTGGAGTGTGTGTGCCTGTGGTGTGTGCCTGTGGTGTGTGCCTGTGGTGTGTGCCTGTGGTGTGTGCCTGTGGTGTGTGCCTGTGGTGTGTGCCTGTGGTGTGTGCCTGTGGTGTGTGCCTGTGGTGTGTGCCTGTGGTGTGTGCCTGTGGTGTGTGGGTTCATGCATGTGTAATGTGGAACATGGTCAGATAGGTTGAACTATGGTTATTCTCAGATCAACCACTAGGTATTGCTGTTGAATCTTCAACCACTCTTGACTTTCACCTCACCTCTCACACCACATCACAACTCTCAGTCGTCCCTGGCAACCAGCCTTCACAGATGAACTGTCATTTACATAGATCAGTATTGGAACATGTTCATTTCATAACATATTCCTGTTCGCTGCTCTTTTCTCACATTTTATCAAGGTGATATCTCTAGTCACCATTCCATACTCAAAAGTAAATGGCTAATTTTGGGGTAGTTTTCGTTCCCTCACTGAACACGCTGCAGGACAACGTCATGGCCTAATTAAATAGCTATTCAATTAGGAGGTTATATCTAGCCTCATCCCTACTATGTCCTGTCTCTGCTCCTTTCTCTCTGTAATGGTGTCATAACTCTGGCTAACAGGACACATTGCACCAGTCACCCAATAGAGGGGCTTTCATTTCTACCTCAATGTGTAGTTGGGTTTGATATGGGCATTGGTTGGAGATGCTGGGGCCTTGTTACTGTGGAAAGGCTTATTGACAGAATTCAACAGCAGTCAACGGTGATCTGTCTCTTACCCAGATTACAGGGTATACTGGTTCAACCCTAAGGGGTCTGTCCTATTTAACCAGTGTGCCCTAAGAGCTTAACCAAAACCTACTAGTCTCATCTAGTCTTATATGTCTGTCTGTCTCGCTCCTGTCTTGAAGAAGAGACGGGCCCCAGACCGGAAGGTTCCGGTTGCATCCTGAGAGCAAGGTCATCACTTACAGCTGATTTGACGAGACACTGACTGTCTCTGAAAACGACTGCATGGCTGCTGTAACCCGAGAGACTGAGGTTCTTTAGAGCCGAGACGAACCGACTGCTTTACCTGGTGGGCTAGACGGTACCCTTCCTCATCCTTTTTCTCTCCACTGAGTGGTGGGAAATTTTCTCTATCTCTTTATCGTCTCTCTATAGTTGTGTCCCAGTGAGGAGGCGCGGCATAGGTGCTGACGGGGTTGCCCAGGGTGACAGTGGGGGCAGATCAGCGAGTGGCTGAAACAGCACAAATACCCCTGTCTGATGCTGCACTCTGCTTTCTCCCCAGTCACCCAAGCCCTCTGCCTCCACACTCAACGCAGGTACAGAGGAACTCACTGGGAAGGAACAGAGCTCTGTGTGTTACATCCTGGTCTGTGATGATTGTTTTCTCCATCGGTGGACTCTGAGGACAGAACCCTCCCAGGACAGTGCAGGATATTTTTGGCCTAGTTGGAGTGTGAGGTGCTGGGAGTCCAGATTCATCCAGGCACATTCCTGAACCAAGCAGGCCAACTCTGTCTCTGTCTGTGGGGCTGCAGGCTGTTCACTGCAGACACTGCAGGCTCGCTGGTCACACCCTGGGAAAGGAGTGCTGAAAGGATAGCAAAGGACAGAGGAAAACAGAGTTTCCTTCAGAGTTAGGGAAGGAAAGGGAAAGGGGGATACTTAGTCAGTTGGTTACAATACTGCTCTTCACATTCTGAACTAATGCAATGCTGTGACATACTGAGGATTGTGGAGGGAAAGACTAGCCAACCGAACACAGACCAACAGGAGGAATTCATAGCTTGTGGCTGGTGTGCAAGGCAAAGGTGAGTTATTATTTATAGCTATGTGAAAGAGGAACCTTTGCAACCTTATACTGTATGAAAAGCTCTGTATTCATGTAGGATTAGCTCAGCCTGTGCATATACCTAACTTATACTCACTAACAGCAACGAGGTTCAATAAACTGTGATGTTTTGGTTCTCTATCTTACTCTGAGTTAATTAATGACCTATGTGGCCTATCAAAGCCGGCCAGTAGTAGTCATATTTGTGGATGTGGCCATGGTTTTGTTGGAGTTTTACTGTATGTAATGCTGTGGTTTTGTCCCCAGACAGTGGTATCACTATCAATACCCATACATGGTGCTTGTTCCTGTTTGATATTATCCCAACATCGCTCTCAAGATGCTGAGTAGATTATTTGATATGGAAATAAATAATAGATAGTGTTCATAGATTTGTGGCTTACTTTATGCAAGGTTTCATTTTCCCAGTACCCAGATTCAGGGTTTCACCCTTCACTTTGTTTTGCACCTTGCTCTGGCGTGACAACCCCACACTGTTGAATTGATTTGAAGCTCAACTTCCAGGAGGTTAGCCTGATATCAGGGTGGAAAGTCTTCAACAGAAGTGGTTGAAGAAGTGTGTCTGTGTCTACCAGGAAGTGTGAGCTATCGGCACTCCCTGGATAAGGAATGTGTGGTAATATGTGTGTAGGAGGTTTAAGAAGCCATTTAAGGAACCAGGGTGATTATGCTAAGTAGAAGCAGAGGGGAAAGGTGGGCCGGGGGCTGAAGTAGATGCTCTATTCTCTATTGATTGAGGCACTCATTATGAAATGCCCTGCATTTCAGAGCAGGTTCACCCTCGGTTCCTGTCTGTAGGAGGGAACCATTTTCATGAACGAGGTGGTGTACCTAATCAACTGGCCACTGAGTGTATAGTGAGCAATATGTTTGGAACATCAAATCGCAATACAATCGCAGTATCAAATCGCAATACATATTGCATCGGCACCTAAGTATCATGATAGTATCGTGACGTCCCTGGCAATTCTATTTTATTCTCTGGTTTCTGTGTATTTGTGCTTCCTGGGAAGCAGAGCATAGGCTAATGCTGCATTTTAGATGGTACAAGGTAGATGGGAAACCGGATATCATTGTTTTCAATGAGAGCATGACTGTAAATGCCATCAAGGCTGGGAAACCGGATATCATTGTTTTCAATGAGAGCATGACTGTAAATGCCATCAAGGCTGGGAAACCGGATATCATTGTTTTCAATGAGGGCATGACTGTAAATGCCATCAAGGCTGGGAAACCGGATATCATTGTTTTCAATGAGGGCATGACTGTAAATGCCATCAAGGCTGGGAAACAGGATATCATTGTTTTCAATGAGGGCATGACTGTAAATGCCATCAAGGCTGGGAAACCGGATATCATTGTTTTCAATGAGGGCATGACTGTAAATGCCATCAAGGCTGGGAAACCGGATATCATTGTTTTCAATGAGGGCATGACTGTAAATGCCATCAAGGCTGGGAAACCGGATATCATTGTTTTCAATGAGGGCATGACTGTAAATGCCATCAAGGCTGGGAAACCGGATATCATTGTTTTCAATGAGGGCATGACTGTAAATGCCATCAAGGCTGGGAAACCGGATATCATAGTTTTCAATGAGGGCATAACTGTAAATGCCATCAAGGCTGGGAAACCGGATATCATTGTTTTCAATGAGGGCATGACTGTAAATGCCATCAAGGCTGGGAAACCGGATATCATTGTTTTCAATGAGAGCATGACTGTAAATGCCATCAAGGCTGGGAAACCGGATATCATTGTTTTCAATGAGAGCATGACTGTAAATGCCATCAAGGCTGGGAAACCGGATATCATTGTTTTCAATGAGAGCATGACTGTAAATGCCATCAAGGCTGGCGGTGAATGCCGTTAGCCACTACGGTAGACGGGACTTGCTGCCAGAGTTCAAATATTTAAACTTTTGCCCTCTGTGTTGTTTTCTGCCGGATGTTAATTTTCACTGTTTGTTTACTGAAATCACCATAGCAACTCATACCCTCGTGCTGGCTTGCTTTTGCTGTCACTGCCTTTCTTGCTTTCTTGTCCCGCTATGCCGAATGCGATATTTTGCATTATTCCAAATGACATAATTGGTGCGGTTAGACTGGAAAATCTGCCAGACTGGTGTAAAATCTACAATGCTAAAGAGTCCCTTGTTTAGAATGTGAGTACCAGTGACTCATGGGAGGTAGATGCTACGAGACTGGGATACAGAATCTGTCTGTGTGGATGGATGAGGCTGGGGGGGATGAGGGTGGCGCTACAGTAGATGTGGAACAGACCAGGGATCAGGGATGAGAAGGGGGCTGAGGTAGAAGGGATGAATGAGGGATAAGGATGGTGCGGGGTAATGAGTTCTCCTCTGGAGGATCTTTTTCCTGGTGCCGGAGTCATCCTGTGCCCCCCCCCCCTCCTCTTCATTAGCTGATAGGAGGTGTTTTCAGCAGGGCTAGTAATCAGTCTCTTAGGCTGCTGGAGCATTGCCAACGCTCCGCTGCTATTTCTCAGGGCACGGACACTCTCTCTTTCCCTCTTGCTCTCACTCTCCCTCCCTCACTTTTCCCATTTCCACATCTTTCCCTACTCCCTCCTTCATGTTACTGTGCTCCATTCTCTCTCTCTCTCTCTCTCTCTCTCTCTCTCTCTCTCTCTCTCTCTCTCTCTCTCTCTCTCTCTCTCTCTCTCTCTCTCTCTCTCTCTCTCTCTCTCTCTCTCTCTCTCTCTCCTATTCCTTCTCTTCCCCCGTATCTCCCCCTCTGGCTCTCCCCTCCCTTCCCCTGCACATGCTGCCAGTGTGACAGTGGTTTCTGCATGATTGCAGTGGGAATGGAGGAGAGAGAGGGGGCATCCAGCCCAACACAGGAAAGGAAAGGGCTCTGACGTCACTGCTCCACTGTGGAATGCACGTAGCAGAAGAGAGGGAGGGGAGCTCTGGCAATCCCAGGCTGCTACTCCTACTGTTCCATGGCCGAGGCTCCACACTCTGGTCTCCCTCTGGTCCTCCTTAGTCCTGCTGTGTTGCTGCTCTGGGGTTGACTGGGCCCCTCGGTCATCCCACCCCAGAGCTGTGGCTGTTTTGGGGAGGGTCTCATCACGTCAGATGTGGGCGTGCTGCAGTAGCCCCACCCCCCGTGTCTCCATCTGAGTGGGACAGCCCAGGAGAAGAAGCGGGAAGCAGTGTTTAAATGCGTTCCTGAGACAACGTCAATAGTGGGCAGCATCACAGCTGAGTGGAGTACAACACAGAGCAGAGACCTGTCCTGTCCTGCAGCTAACATGTGGAGGGAGCTGGGCTGCTCCTCCTCTTCCTCACACACCGCTCAACCCAGGACCAGGAAGCCCTTCTACCATGGGACTCATAGCAGGTCTGTATGGCTGATGTCCCCTCCTGGAGGACTCCTATAGCAGAACTAGCACAGATGTACTGTAGCCTTCTTTATGGCTACCTGGCTACGCTCAGTTTGATGTGCTAGAGGTTGCTGACAGCTGCTGCAGACTCACTGCTTTGCCTACCGTAAAGCATCTGTGTATGATCCCTGGCAGGGAAGTTTTGTCTTGTTTATCATGTGTTAGTGTGGAGCTTTTTGAACAGACATCTGGCTATTGCCTACCTACGATGTCTTGGGCTGGTGTACAGAGGAAAGCTGCATTTAACCAGGCCTTTTAGCTCTGCAATGCCGTCTCTTGCCCCAGGGAAAACGGAAAGGGAAGCCAAATAAACCATTATGGTGCTTTAGTGCATGTTGTCATTAATATTGACTACTGTGTTGTTGAACTGTTTCACGTTCACTTGTTTCTGTGTGGTCAGTATAGTTTGTGTGTGTTGAGGCAGGTTGAGGACACACAGATGGTTGTTGGAAAGCTCAGTCATGTTGTCCAGAGACACTGACTAGCCTACTCCTTGTTATTGTGGTCAGGCAGACAGTGAGACACCCCTGTTTGGAATGTGTTGTTTGTGGGGTCACTCCTCACACCGCTCTCAGGACCAAGCTAGACAATTTATACATCTATCCCATATCTCAGTTGCTCAATTCAGTGATGGGCTATTTATTTCACTATATGTTGAAATGGTTTTCTCTACCTCCCTGGTGTGAACATACTTACACACAGATTGAATCGTTGTGGTTTACATTGATATTTACAGTGGGGCAAAACATTATTTAGTCAGCCACCAATTGTGCAAGTTCTCCCACTTAAAAACACGAGAGGCCTGTAATTTTCATCATAGGTACACTTCAACTATGACAGACAAAATGAGAAGAAACAAATCCAGAAAATGACATTGTAGGATTTTTAATTTATTTGCAAATGATGGTAAAAATGAGTATTTTGTTACCTACAAACAAGCAAGATTTCTGCCTCTCACAGACCTGTAACTTCTTCTTTAAGAGGCTCCTCTGTCCTCCACTCGTTACCTGTATTAATGGCACCTGTTTGAACTTGTTATCAGTATAAAAGACATCTGTCCACAACCTCAAACAGTCACACTTCAAACTCCACTGTGGCCAAGACCAAAGAGCTGTCAAAGGACACCAGAAACAAAATTGTAGACCTGCACCAGGCTGGGAAGACTGAATCTGCAATAGGTAAGCAGCTTGGTTTGAAGAAATCAACTGTGGGAGCAATTATTAGGAAATGGAAGACATACAAGACCACTGATAATCTCCCTCGATCTGAGACTCCACACAAGATCTCACCCCGTTGGGTCAAAATGATCACAAGAACGGTGAGCAAAATCCTAGAACCACACGGTGGGACCTAGTGAATGACCTGCAGAGAGCGGGGACCAAAGTAACAAAGCCTACCATCAGTAACACACTACGCCGCCAGGGACTCAAATCCTGCAGTGCCAGACGTGTCCCCCTGCTTAAGCCAGTACATGTCCAGGCCCGTCTGAAGTTTGCTAGAGAGCATTTGGATGATTCAGAATAAGATTGGGAGAATGTCATATGGTCAGATGAAACTAAAATATAACTTTTTGTTAAACTCAACTCGTTGTGTTTGGAGGACAAAGAATGCGGAGTTTCATCCAAAGAACACCATACCTACTGTGAAGCATGGGGGTGGAAACATCATGCTTTGGGGCTGTTTTTCTGCAAAGGGACCAGGACGACTGATCCAGGGAGAGGAAAGAATGAATGGGGCCATGTATCGTGAGATTTTGAGTGAAAACCTCCTTCCATCAGCAAGGGCAATGAAGATGAAACGTGGCTGGTTCTTTCAGCATGACAATGATCCCAAACACACCGCCCGGGCAACAAAGGAGTGGCTTCGTAAGAAGCATTTCAAGGTCCTGGAGTGGCCTAGCCAGTCTCCAGATCTCAACCCCATAGAAAATCTTTGGAGAGAGTTGAAAGTCTGTGTTGTCCAGCAACAGCCCCAAAACATCACTGCTCTAGAGGATAATGAGCCACAATACCAGCAACAGTGTGTGAATACCTTGTAAAGACTTACAGAAAACGTTTGAGCTCTGTCATTGCCAACAAAGGGTATATAACAAAGTATTGAGAAACTTTTGTTATTGACCAAATACTTATTTTCCACCATCATTTGCAAATTCATTAAAAATCCTACAATGTGATTTTCTGGACTTCTTTTCTTCTCATTTTGTCTGTCATAGTTGAAGTGTACCTATGATGAAAATTACAGGCCTCATCTTTTTAAGTGGGAGAACTTGCACAATTGGTGGCTGACAACTTTTTTGCCCCACTGTATATCAATAAGTATTGATAGTGTTTAGCTCATGGCATGATTGTACTCTGTCATTACCTTTCCCTTTCATAGGGGTCTATGACTTCCTGCTTGTTATCATTCTATCAGAGTCTCAGTCTCAAGCACAGCAGTAAGGTTGTTTGATCTATTTATCATTCCTCCCTGCTCCCCTGTCACCTCCCTGCTGAGCTCTCAGCCACAAAGTGCCCCTGCTCATAAGAAGTGTGTGACAGCTCCAGACCACATATTGTGACCCATTGGATGCAGGGGACCGGGAGTGGAAGTCAGACCAAACCAGTTCATCCCAGCCTAGCTTGGCTCGGCTCGGCCCAATCCAATCTGGCAGAAACTAGCTCAAAGGAGCCTAGCTCAATCCAACATATCTTAGCCCAGCCAAAATCAGATCAGCACAACTCAGCCAGTCTGACACTTGGCCACAGGGCGACATGGTGCAACACTCTTCATCTGTATGCTCTGAACGTATGGAGGTCGTGTCTTTCTTAGCCAGAGGGTTTGGCTAGCGCCCTCTACTAAGTTGACTATGAAACATTTGAGAAATAACATTGAAGCAGGCCAGGACAATATATTCAATAGAGCCTGTTGGTACTCACAGGTTTCAAACGATTTCAAAGATTTAATGAGTTACAGTTCATATCAGGAAATCAGTCAATTGAAATACTTTTATTAGGCCCTAATCCATGGATTTCACATGACTGGGAATACAGATATGCATCTGTTTTTCACATACCTTAAACAAGGTAGAGGCGTGGATTAGTCCGTATCTGGTGTGACCACTATTTGCCTCATGCAGCACGACACATCTCCTTCACATAGTGTTGATCAGGCTGTTGATCGTGGACTGTGGAATGTTGTCTCAATCCTCTTCAACGGCTGCGCAAAGTGGCTGGATATTGGCAGGAACTGGAATATACGCTGCCATACATGTCAATCCAGAGCATCCCAAACATGCTCAATGGGTGACATGTACAGTGCCTTGCGAAAGTATTCGGCCCCCTTGAACTTTGCGACCTTTTGCCACATTTCAGGCTTCAAACATGAAGATATAAAACTGTATTTTTTTGTGAAGAATCAACAAGTGGGACACAATCATGAAGTGGAACGACATTTATTGGATATCTCAACTTTTTTAACAAATCAAAAACTGAAAACTTGGGCGTGCAAAATTATTCAGCCCCTTTACTTTCAGTGCAGCAAACTCTCTCCAGAAGTTCAGTGAGGATCTCTGAATGATCCAATGTTGACCTAAATGACTAATGATGATAAATACAATCCACCTGTGTGTAATCAAGTCTCTGTATAAATGCACCTGCACTGTGATAGTCTCAGAGGTCCGTTAAAAGCGCAGAGAGCATCATTAAGAACAAGGAACACACCAGGAAGGTCCGAGATACTGTTGAGAAGTTTAAAGCAGGATTTGGATACAAAAAGATTTCCCAAGCTTCAAACATCCCAAGGAGCACTGTGCAAGCGATAATATTGAAATGGAAGGAGTATCAGACCGCTGCAAATCTACCAAGACCTGGCCGTCCCTCTAAACTTTCAGCTCATACAAGGAGAAGACTGATCAGAGATGCAGCCAAGAGGCCCATGATCACTCTGGATGAACTGCAGAGCTCTACAGCTGACGTGGGAGACTCTGTCCATAGGACAACAATCAGTCGTACATTGCACAAATCTGGCCTTTATGGAAGAGTGGCAAGAAGAAAGCCATTTCTTAAAGATATCCATAAAAAGTGTTGTTTAAAGTTTGCCACAAGCCACCTGGGAGACACACCAAACATGTGGAAGAAGGTGCTCTGGTCAGATGAAACCAAAATGGAACTTTTTGGCAACAATGCAAAACGTTATGTTTGGCGTAAAAGCAACACAGCTCATCACCCTGAACACACCATCCCCACTGTCAAACATGGTGGTGGCAGCATCATGGTTTGGGCCTGCTTTTCTTCAGTAGGGACAGTGAAGATGGTTAAAATGGATGGGAAGATGGATGGAGCCAAATACAGGACCATTCTGGAAGAACCTGATGGAGTCTGCAAAAGACCTGAGATTGGGATGGAGATTTGTCTTCCAACAAGACAATGATCCAAAACATAAAGCTTCTGTAGCTCAGTTGGTAGAGCATGGCGCTTGTAACGCCAGGGTAGTGGGTTCGATCCCCGGGACCACCCATACGTAGAATGTATGCACACATGACTGTAAGTCGCTTTGGATAAAAGCGTCTGCTAAATGGCATATATTATTATTATTATTATAAAGCAAAATCTACAATGGAATTATTCAAAAATAAATATATCCAGGTGTTAGAATGGCCAAGTCAAAGTCCAGACCTGAAACCAATCGAGAATCTGTGGCAAGAACTGAAAACTTCTGTTCACAAATGCTCTCCATCCAACCTCACTGAGCTCGAACTGTTTTGCAAGGAGGAATGGGAAAAAATTTCAGTCTCTCGATGTGCAAAACTGATAGACATACCCCAAGTGACTTACAGCTGTAATCGCAGCAAAAGGTGGCGCTACAAAGTATTAACTTAAGGGGGCTGAATAATTTTGCACGCCCAATTTTTCAGTTTTTGATTTGTTAATAAAGTTTGAAATATCCAATAAATGTCGTTCCACTTCATGATTGTGTCCCACTTCTTGTTGATTCTTCACAAAAAAATACAGTTTTATATATTTATGTTTGAAGCCTGAAATGTGGCAAAAGGTCGCAAAGTTCAAGAGACCGAATACTTTCGCAAGGCACTGTATGTTGAGAATGCAGGCCATGGAAAAATTGGGACATTTTTGTGTACAGGTCCTTGCAACATGGGTCTGTGCCTTATCATGCTGAAACATGAGGTGATGGCGGTGGAGGAACAGGACAACAATGGGCCTCAGGATCTCGTCACGGTATTTCTGTGCATTCAAATTGTCATCGATAAAATTGAATTGTGTTCGTTGTCCATATTTATGCCTGTCCATACCATAACTCCAATGAATGATGATCATAATAATAATTGTAATAATAACAGTAAGGAGATCAAGAAAAAGCAGGCTATAGGAGCGAGAGCAACGTGTATATTATGTGTGATAAACAGGTGCTGTTAGATAACAATATAATTTTTCTGCCTGTTTGGAACTGTCAGACGTGTGTGTGTGTGTGTGTGTGTGTGTGGCAGGGAAGTCAGGCACAGGAGAGTCAAACTGAGTGTAAAGTGGAGTCTTTTAATGAATGTCCAAGTAACATGCTCCATAACACTAATAAGAAAAATGTATATAAACAAATATGATTACGAAGACCCGTTGCGCACCTATACAAAATAAACACTACACTGACAGTAAACAATCTCTGACAAAGACATGAGGGGAAACAGAGGGTTAAATACACAACAGGTAATGAATGGGATTGAAAACAAGTGTGTGGGAAGACAAGACAAAACCAATCAAAAATGGATCGATGATGGCTAGAAGACCGGTGACGTCGACCGCCGAGCACCGCAAGAACAAGGATAGGCAACGACTTCGGCAGAAGTCGTGACAGGAACAGTGTAAACAACACTAAATCAATTATAAGTATTACCAGTCTGTTCGAACTGGAAAAAAATTGGAAAGCCATTATTACAGCGTAGCAAAGATTAAAAACAGCCAAATCTGTTAAATTGCTTTATCTGACATTCTGCCATTTTATAAGGCTTTGTGCTCACAGAATCTGTTGGCTATTAAACAAACACTCAAATAGGCAACAGGAGCAATACAGTGCCTTTGGAAAGTTTTCAAACCCCTTGAACTTTTCCACCTTTATGTTGAAGCCATGTTCTAAAATTGATTAAAAAAAATAAATTCCTCATCAATCTCAACACAATACCCCATAATAACAACGGAAAAACGGGTCACTAGATTTTTTTTGCAAATGTATTACAAATAAAAAACGGAAATATCACATTTACATAAGTATTCAGACCCTTTACTCAGTACTTTGTTGAAGCACCTTTGGCAGTGATTACAGCCTTAAGTCTTCTTGCTCGACACACCTGTATTTGGAGAGTTTCTACCATTCTTCTCTGCAGATCCTCTCAAGCGCTGTCAGGTTGGATGGGGAGAGTTGGTGCACAGCTATTTTCAGATCTCTTCAGAGATGTTCAATTGGCTTCAAGTCCTGGCTCTGGCTGGGCCTCTCAAGGACATTCAGAGACTTGTCCCGAAGCCACTCCTGTGCTTTGGGTTGTTGTCCTGTTGAAAGGTGTCTTGAGGTCCCAGTCTGAGGTCCTGAGGACTCTGGAGTAGGTTTTCATCAAGGATCTCTCTGTTCATCTTTCCCTTGATCCTGACTAGTCTCCCAGTACCTGCCGCTGAAAAACATCCCCACAGCATGACGCTGCCACCACCATGCTTCACCGTAGGGGTGGTGCCAGGTTTCCTCCAGATGTGATGCTTGGCATTCCGGCCAAAGAGTTCAATCTTGGTTTCATCAGACCAGAAAGTCTTGTTTCTCATGGTCTGTGAATTTTTAGGTGCCTTTTGGCAAACTCAAAGCAGGCTATCATGTGCCTTTTACTGAGGAGTGGCTTCAGTCTGGCCATTCTACCGTAAAGGCCAGATTTGGTGGAGTGCTGCAGAGATGGTTGTCCTTCTGGAAGGTTCTCCGATTTCCACTGAGAAGCTTTGGAGCTCTGTTAGTGACCATCCTGTTCTTGGTCCCCTCCATGACCAAGGCCCTTCTCCCCGGATTGCTCAGTTTGGCCGGGCGGCCAGCTCTAGGAAAAGTATTTTTCCATTTCAGAATGATGGAAGGCCACTGTTCTTGGATTTCCTATGCTGCATAATTGTTTTGGTACCCTTCCCCAGATCTTTGTCTTGACACAATCCTGTCTCTGAGGTCTATGGACAATACCTTCGACCTCATGGCTTGGTTTTGGCTCTGACATGCACTGTCAACTGTGGGACCTTGTATAGACAGGTGTGGGCCTGTAAAGTTAGCAAAATGTGGATAAAGTCAAGGGGTCTAAATACATTCCAAAGGCACTGTATGTATGCATGATTTATAAAGCCAGGCACATTTAAGTGGGCTATTTATTGTAGGTTGCGTTTTGCTCCCTCCTCAAAATTGTTGTTTTTACCCCTTTTTCGTCATGATATCCAATTCGTAGTTAGTCTTGTCCCATCGCTGCAACTCCCGTACAGACTCGGGAGAGGCAAAGGTCGAGAGCCATGCATCCACTGAAACACAACTCAGTCCACTTACAGGCACCCGGCCCGCCACGAGGGCGCTGGGCAAATTGTGCGCCGCCTCGTGGGTCTCCAGGTCACTGCCGGCTGTGACACAGCCTGGGATTGAACCCCGGTCTGTAGTGGCGCCGCAAACACTGTTTTGCAGTGCCTTAGGGCGCTGTGCCACTCGGGAGGCCTTCTCCTCAATTTTCTTAAACGATTATTCTAAACCCTATTTGCACAGGACTTATGTAATTATTACCACAAAATGTATGTTATTCCAGAGGACGATTTTGACGGGATACATTTTTTCCAAATTGCCCCCTGTAATTCGTACTTTTTCCAATAAATTCACAGTTATGACTGAAGCCTGGAGTTTTTTTTTCTACAGGTGAAGTCCAGGCAATAACAGGGCTACACTGATAACTTGAGCTTGGTTCTCAAGTTTCTAAACTATACCAAACCATCTTTGGTATAGTGTCGCCATATTATTTGAATTGAGAAAATGTGATTGTAATCATTAGGATATTTTAGCGAGCCGCAGTACACGTCCTAAATGCCCTACAGCCTTCAGATGTGAGCTAAACAGTGCACTTGAGATGCAATTTAAGGCTATGGATGCAAAAGTGAATTTATCATTTTCAAACGTTTTAGGTCAGTTGTATGCTGCTTTGCAATCTATTAACAGCAAGGGTTACATTAAATTGGTGTAATATTTTTTTACTGATGCATTTGACAATGTTACAGATACTTTGTTTTGTGCTTGTGCACATAATTACATTACACCACCACCCCCAGTATAACTAATCCCGTCCGAATAGGTCTTAAGGCAAGGGCTGTTCCTCAATAATATTAGATTTCTTAGTGTTGCACCATTACTTTTGCAGAATATAGCCATATACAATGTCAGTATCACGTCTTAGAGTGACGGTCTGTGCTGTCCCCGTGGCCTCCCCAATAGACTAGTCCACTGAGACAGGCGCGAAACAGATGTCTTGTGCAACATGAATAACAATATTTATACTGCTCGGCTAAAGAAATCTAGGTCGACCAACAGCCTATCGACCAAATAACCGACCCTATGGTAGAGAACTGAACATAACATTCGCTGGTAAGAGCTCTGGTGGACATCCCTGCAGTCAGCATGCCAATTGTATGCTTCCTCAACTTGAGACTACTGTGACGTTGTGTGACAAAACTGCACATTTTAGAGTGGCCTTTTATTGTCCCCAGCACAAAGTGCACTGGTGTAATTATCATGCTTGATATGCCACACCTGGATTATCTTGGCAAATGAGAAATACTCATTAACAGGGATGTAACATTTGAAAAGAATAAACGTTTTGTGTGTATGGAACATTTCTGGGGTCTTTTATTTCAGCTCATGATACAATGGGCCCAACATGTTGTTCATATTTTTGTTCTGTATACATGTGATATAGAAATTTCTTAAATTTCCATAAAGAGTTAAGGATTTCCAATAATAGCCTTGGTGATATCTACCAGAAGGTTGAGTTCTTTGAAATGGGAGTGGATTCCCTGTAATATTAAGAGCATGACCTTTCAACTCCCACAGAAGGAGATTTAGATCAACCCTGTGCTGCTGAGAAATACCAGGGAAGGGTTGGTTTTCCCAGTATCTGGCAGCTCCCGGTTTCCTCGACTGTCCAGCTGGACTTCAGGCTACATGGGGCAGATGGCTGGGTACTCCTGATCCCTGACTTCCAAAGCCTCTTAAGTCTCCACCCCCCTACAAGAGAGGACTGAAAATGGCCCCCGGATTCAATAACTCTCTATCAGTATAACTTCTCAGAATGTCTTTGTTCACCCCTTACTTGTTGGATCATTTGTAGGAATGGCTTGTGTACAGTACCCTGAGTGACTTTGTCGTTTTGCTAGTTTGGTATCAAATTTACAAAAGCATCACATGATAATCTCTAAGGGACCGATTACATTTTCTCTGTCACACCTATTGAAGATTGATTTGGATGAGCTATGGTTCTAATACAACCGCTTTGTAAAAGGATGACCTTGGTGGACATGGTAAAGACACAGCTGGAGAAGATCTAAGGATATGTACTGAACCAATTTGTACCCACTCAGGATGTGAATGCTTGGCATAATGCTGAAGGAACAGATTGAGAGAGACCGACAGGTCTTTGATACATTCGTGGTACGTTCTACAGTGCTTTGATCGTTGTTTGGGGCGGCAGGGTAGCCTAGCGGTTAGAGCGTTGGACTAGTAACCGGAAGGTTGCAAGTTCAAATCCCCGAGCTGACAAGGTACAAATCTGTCATTCTGCCCCTGAACAGGCACTTAACCCACTGTTCCTAGGCCGTCATTGAAAATAAGGATTTGTTCTTAACTGACTTGCCTAGTTAAATAAAGGTCAAATAAAATAAAAAACACGTGTCAGAAGCAGATGTTTAGTCATAAATCTATACTGTTTATCCTATTTTACCATATTTAATACTGTGTACAGGATTACAGTGAAGTTAGCCATTCTTACCACTGGAGAAAAGCCAATCAGTCTATTAGCCCCTGATGCTGCTGTGGGACCTGTCTGTTTGTGTCACTATGGTGGTGGGCCCTGTGTGTCAGTGCCACTGAGCGGTGTGGTTCAGTAGCAGTAATGGAGCGCTGTGTTAACTGTGTGTATTAGAGCAAGGCCCTGTGGGAGCTGGGGCTGAGTGGCTCTGCTCTGTTAGTCTGTAGCCTGGGGACAGTGTAATGAGAACTGTAGGAGAGATCCCAATGAGCCGGGAGGTCCCTCCCAGTAGACTAGGTGATCACACAACACCCTAAAGCGCTGACTCAGTCTGCACAGCCACCGGGGGAGGGGGGGTGGAGATATAGAAGGAGAAAGTAGGAGATTTAGAGAGCGGCGGAGAGAAGGAGATAGTGGGAGTAAGATGAGGAGAAATTGCTCCTCTTGATGTTCATGCGCAGTCATAAAAATCTGTGTATGTTTTCATTCTATGTCCTGGGGACTCTGAGGGGATGTTATACACACAGCCAAGCCAATGTGGAGGTAAAAACAACCCTCTCTGCTGCAGTAAACATTACATCAGAGTTGTGTGAAGAAGACCTCTGCCTCGGTCACAGGCCCATACCCATCAAACTTCCTCAGGGAATCGTTCCTCTGTGGCACAATTACCGCAGACTAGTCAAGTTTCTCTCCCAGTGTGTGTGTTTCTGCCTCAGCATGCTTCATAAAGGACTTCCTTCCAGAGCGACTTACAGTAGTGAGTGTATACATTAATTTTCTTCGTACTGGTCCCCTGTGGAAATCGAACCCACAACCCTGGCGTTGCAAGCGGCATGCTTTCCCAACTGAGACTCACAGGACCACGTAATGCATAATGCATAATGCATGGTATATCTAATGAAACTTCATGGTGAATATGGAATGAAGGTAATAATAATAATAATAATTTATTTAATAATAATAATGTATTGAACTTGTGTAGCGCTTTTCATTACAGAAAATAATCTCAATGTGCATATAAAGCGACGCAAACAAGACATTTAAAATGAGATGGTAGAGATTGAATCTCTATTTGGCCTGGGATGAAAGGCTGGGAGTTGAGGCAGTTTGGATTGGAAAGGCAGTGTAGCTTCAGCAGGGGGGGGGGGGGGCATCGATGGTACAGCCAGAGAGAAACAAATACAGTCTGCCAAACAGGCCTGGAGCTCTTGATCAGAGCACCACATCTCTTCTCTGACGGTCAGTTCCTCCAAAGGGCCTCTGCTCCTCTGTAGGTTCTGGTCCTCCGTTGCTGAACATGTAGCACCCACCTGGGTGATGCCATGGCTGCTGAAAAGCACACAAATCACCCACTTCTGCCATCGCTAGACACCGAATGCAGTGCTTGTTGTAATTCTTCCCTACAGATGAAACTATAAAGCTGGCGATTCATTATTTCTATCCAGACTAGAAGATAGCCAAACAGTAGAAAATCTAGACTTTTCATCCCAATTCTGCAACTCTGAGCGTTAAGAACACGAGACGTAAGTGATCAACCCCCAGAGCAGTCAAATCCCAGAAATGCAACAAAAACAAACAAAATGACAAAATATGTACAATATTCTCTCTCTAGGCGACCTCATGGCAGCATGGCAACCATGAACCCATCTGTAGGTTATCTAACAGCGTATCGTTCATATCTTATTCTGATACACCACACATGACAGCTCTTATCTCTGCGCTGTGAACAAGCAACATTTCCACCTGTCCTGTGCACAGTGCAATGTTAGCATATGTTGGGCTGATGTATTATAGGGTGAGAACAGATTTATTTAATGTGTGTCAATACATTCTGCAATGATTACCATGCTATAATTACTACCTAGATCCCTCATAGATTTGACGCTATCATAAATGGATTGTAGATGAATGAGTGTGTGTGGGTGTGTGTGCGTCGATGTGAGGATAAAAGCTGTGTGTGTGTGTGTGGTACTGTAAGGGGATTGGACATGTTCCACAGCATGAGGGGAGCTGAATCCGATTGTCACATGATCCCTCTTTATGTCCCCACCACCAGCCCTGGGACAGGATCACTGTCTGTTTACATGGCAGCCATGAAATGCTATTGGAATGAGCGGGATTAGCTCAGATACAGATAACCTAATTCCCTACTCCAAGTCCTACAATAGAATAAAACCATGATCCTCTTGTCTGGTATCCTTCCACTGTATGAGCCTGAGGTATAGGTGGATAAAGTGACCTCGCGTCACTTTTGATATTTCAAACCCTCTCGCCGTAGGCCCGGCTTGGAGATGTGGTGACAAGTGCTTTATGCCCTTGATAGTTTCTACTCAGCGGAGCCGAGAGGAAACGTTTTCTAAACGACGTGGAGAAATGACAATGACACCTTGGGCGGGCGGTGCCACCCCTTCTTGACATGATGGATGTGTGTGATGGTGTGTGGAGCTCCGTTTCAGAGGTGCAGTGCTCTTCATCACTGTCTCCCCCAGGCCCAGGCTCAGCCCACAGAGGGAGAACAACAGAACGACAGGAGGGGCTGCCAAGCTCAGCCCTCTCCACTCCCCCGCTCCTCCCATGCAGGGCTGTGTGTGTGCCCTCATTAAACAACGCACCTCCTGCCTTTACATCTCACTCTCTCCATGACAGGAGACTCTGAATGACTGGTGTTGTCAGTGAGACATCATAGACCTGCTCTAGCCGTACCCAGCCAAGCTGAGTAGTGTCTCTATTCGCTCTGTGACAGAGGCAAATAACCCCAGTGATGTGATGAAGTCTGTATGCTTGATGTAGCTGTAGCTTTCTGTGTTTATCTATTGTGATTGCTTTTCACTGGTGAGATTCCAACAGACCTAGACCAGAGCAGACTCCCCTCTCCCGTCTGGCTCCTGTGCTGCAGGCTGCAGTGCTGTGGCCAGTGGAATTGGATTGTGCATGGCTGTGGAGGACAACTATTATTTTCAATTTACACAGCTACCGCTTCCAAAATGTCTCTGAAGACTTTTATTGACCAACCACAGAAGCTGAAAAGAAGCATTGCTCAACAAATTGTGTTATGTGACTTCCACTTTCATTCTTTTTTTCTTTTTGTAAACAAACATTTTGTTCACACACTGTTGGAGTCCAGCAAAGAGGTTACCAAGCCATACACGTTTGACGTCACCCACGTTTAGCCGTAATGATTAGTGTTCATGTGATGTTTGATTTATTTTTGATGTCAGAGGATTAAGAGGATCAGATTGTCTAGATGTGAACATATGCAATTTAGTGCGTGTGTGTGGTGTGTGTGTGTGTGTGTTTTTGGTTTTGCCAGTCACCCTCCTGTCCTTTTTGAGGCAGATTGCAGACGAGTACATTGACACAGAGGAATAACAGTCAAGTCATTGAAAGTCCATTCATTCGGTCCTGGAGACCCCTGGAGAGAATTATTTAAAAGGCACTGGTGAGAACCTCAAATCAATCAATCAATCAATCCATCAAGCTCAACGTCAGTATGGAAACTGATAACTGTTCCTGTATGGGAATGCTGAAAGCCTGCAGGTAGGAGTCATTTGTTTTGATGCAATTATGGGTTCTAAATGTCATAAGATTGATAGACACATTTGGATAATGTGAAGGTCAGCGCATGCTGCTGTGTGTCGGTTTATGGATTGTCGCTGACTGCTGGGTTGAGAAACAACAGAACAAAGTGCTGGTAGTTTCCCAAATTTAAGCTGTTCTGTTGAACGTTACTCAGATCAACCGATTCCCCTTGTCTGCTTCTAATGCCCTGCCGTTCTGTCAGTCTCCTGATACTGCGCTGTGGGACATCAGACTGCATGTTTGATCAAAAGTCAACGCTGACTTCTCAATGTAGAACAGCATTTTTCACTTCTGTTCCAGCTCTTTTTCAGATGTTCAGACATTCCAGGCCTTTTGTCATGTTCTCTCAGCAGGGGGGAGGTGACTTTTTTTGTTATTTTGACTGTCGCCTCTTTGACTGTCACAAATCTGTCACCTCTGATTGTGGCTCTGCTCTGTTAGGAGCCTGTGGTCTCTCAGGCGTGGGGAGAACCAGCCTGTCCTCCCAGCCCCTGAAGCACGGTGGGTATTTCTCACCTGGCCTCATGGAGACAGACACATTCTCCCTGTGCTGTTCTGTACTGTACTACGGGGCTGTGAGACAGGACAGTGGAGCGCTGTCCCCATTAGCGATGCATGGTACCTGCTGTAAATCTGCTCATGTTGTGACAGCCCTGCCAGTGTTTTTTGTGTAGGAATTTCAATGATGAATGCAGTTAACTGTAGAGATGAGTGAGAGCCTCCTCCATGCCCACCACTCCTCCCTTCTCCAGTCACCAGCTCCACATACGGCTGACTTTGCTTCGGTGCTCATCTCACAAGTGGAGGGAAACATATTTAATCTGATGGAATGAGCACAAAACTGCTCTGAGTGCTTGTAACAGCAGAAGTGTGTGTGTGTGTGTGTGTGTGTGTGTGTGTGTGTGTGTGTGTGTGTGTGTGTGATAATCCTGTACTGCAGTAAACACAGATGACCAATAGCCTTCACATGAGAACAGCAGTGAGCAGAGCAGTGAGTGAAAGGGAGAGTGGAGCTAGGGGGAGTAGTTGTGTAAATAGGATTGCTAGTTCCTTTAGCCGCTGGCCATTCACTCCACACTGAGCTCCATATTCCAGAAGATCCATGGATTGTTCTCAGAACTCAAGACTATTATCCCAGCAGGGCCACCCCCCTAAAAGGAGCCAATTGAATTGTGCTGCGTTCTCCCTGATCCACAGTTTGTTATTTCTTGTTATTACCTCCAAGCATGAGTCCAGAGTTTTCTTTAATAAGACAATTTAATTACAAACCAAAATTAATTGAGCATGGCTTGATTTCAGAAAGATCTGGGAGATAAAAGCAAATAATAGACATGTTTATTTTGACAAATGAGGACATAGCCCTCTCTCATCTCAGTCCAGAACATTTGTCATCTGTCAGTGAAACATCAATTAACTTAAACTTTTAGTGAATTCATCAAGGTTATTTTATTTAATTTTGTAATTTTGCTGTAACCTTCTGGCTGAGAAAGGTTATTGAATTAATCTACAGCTTAATGAGCTTTTTTTAGTTATTAGGTTGACTTAACCCTTATTACCGGGACATCATGAATACAACCACAGTCTCGTTAGCTTAAAATGATCTGATTTAAATCACTACTACATCACTTCAGCACATTGGCCTGTATAGAGAGATGACCCAAGATCTCCCAGCATTCCTGTTGTCGAAGGATGAGATGAATAGGCCAGGTGGTGTTGCTGAGTACAGAGTAGTACAGGATGTCTATGACCTGAGAGGAACGTCATTCAATGTACAGTATGTCTTCCTATATGATCATCCTGTCCTGTCTGTGTCCTTGTTCCAGCCATGACACTGTTGTCCTTTGATCCTGTGTCTGTGGTGGACAGTGACTTCCAGATCAGGCAGGAAGTGTAAACTTGGTGAGAAGTGGTTTGGGACACTAGCCAGGTCTCGGACATGGGGTAAAATACTTATTCCGCTCTCTCGTATTCTCCACTTCACCAGGACCGCAGCCACCTCAGTGAGATTCTGCTCATGTTCCAAACTGCTGACTATGCCTTTATCGTCCATAACCCAGTGTGCACATTATTCCTTCTTCCCAATAGGATCTTTGGGTGGGATGTGGAGCCGTTTGTATTCTTTGTATTCTAACATTCTTTGCCTGGGGGCGAGTAAGCTCTGAGATAAGGCACCACCTGTATTACATAAATTAAATGTAAAAAATGTGAACATTTGTTGAATGCCTTATCTTGGCATAGCTACAGTTGAAGTTGGAAGTTTACATACACCTTAGCCTAATACATTTAAACTCAGTTTTTCACAATTCCTGACATTTAGTCCTAGTAAAAATTCCCTGTTTTAGGTCAGTTAGGATCACCACTTTATTTTACGAATGTGAAATAATAGCAGAGAATGATTTATTTCAGCTTTTATTTCTTTCATCGCATACCCAGTGAGTCAGAAGTTTACATACACTCAATTAGTATTTTGTAACATTGCCTTTAAATTGTTTAATTTGGGTCAAATGTTTCTGGTAGCCTTCCACAAGCTTCTCACAATAAGTTGGGTGAATTTTGGCCCATTCCTCCTGACAGAGCTGGTGTAACTGAGTCAGGTTTGTAGGCCTCCTTGCTTGCACATGCTTTTTCAGTTCTGCCCACAAATTTTCTATAGGATTGTGGTCATGGTTTGTGATGGCCATACCTTGACTTTGTTGTCCTTAAGCCATTTTGCCACAGCTTTGGAAGTATGCTTGGAGTCATTGTCCATTTGGCAGACCCATTTGCGACCAAGCTTTAACTTCATGACTGATGTCTTGAGATGTTGCTTCAATATATCCACGTAATTTTCCTCCCTCATGATGCCATCTATTTTGTTAAGTGCACCAGTCCCAGTAGCAATGCACCCCCACAACATGATGCTGCCACCCCAGTGCTTCACGGTTGGGATGGTGTTCTTCGACTTGCAAGACTCTCCCTTTTTACTCCAAACATAACGATGGTCATTATGGCCAAACAGTTCTATTTTTGTTTCATCAGACAAGAGGACTGATGTCCAAGAGGACTGATCTCCAAGAAGTACGATCTTTGTCCCCATGTGCAGTTGCAAACTGTAGTCTGGCTTTTTTATGGTGGTTTTAGAGCAATGGCTTCTTACTTGCTGAGCGGCCTTTCAGGTTATATCGATTATAGGACTCATTTTACTGTGGATATAAATGTTTGTACCTGTTTTCTCCAGCATCTTCACAAGGTCCTTTGCTGTTGTTCTAGGATTGATTTGCACTTTTCGCACCACAGAACGTTCATCTCGGAGACAGATCGCGTCTCCTTCCTGAGTGGTATGACGGCTGCGTGGTCCCATGGTGTTTATACTTGCATACTATTGTTTGTAAAGATGAACGTGGTACCTTCAGGCATTTGGATATTGCTCCCAAGAATGAACCAGACTTGTGGAGGTCTACAATTTTTTTCTGAGGTCTTGGCTGATTTTTCTTTTGCTTTTCCCATGATGTCAAGCAAAGAGGCACTGAGTTTGAAGGTAGGCCTTAAAATACATCCACAGGTACACCTCCAATTGACTCAAATGATGTCTATTAGCCTATCAGAAGCTTCTAGATCCATAACATTATTTTCTGGAATTTTCCAAGCTGTTTAAGGCACAGTCAACGTAGTGTATGTAAACTTTTGACCCACTGGAATTGTGATACAGTGAATTATAAGTGAAATAATCTGTCTGTAAACAATTACTTGTGTCATGCACAAGTAGATGTCCTAACCGGCTTGCCAAAAGTATAGTTTGTTAACAGGAAATGTGTGGAGTAGTTGAAAAACAAGTTTTAATGACTCCAACTTAAGTGTTTGTAAACTTCAACTGTGTGTCCGTTTTCAAACTCTTTTCAGAATCTGCGAAATCTGGAGCTGCTGAAATGGTGCCAAAGAGGTAGTCTAACTGCTATAGCTTCTAGGAGATGTCCGTGTTTACTCACAATTTCTATCAGCGAGCACTTTTCTTAGTATCCAGTATGTATTTGGTCTGTAGTTGGTATTTCAGTGTAGTCTTTAAGGCCTCTTGACAGCTTCATCTTGTCTGGCTGCGGATGACTGCACTCGCCTGACTCTAGCAGCCCCCTCCCCTTTACTCCACCTACTTTTCCCTCTACTCTCCTCCCCTAAACGACCTTACTCTTCCCTCTCCTCCCCTAAACGACCTTACTCTTCCCTCTCCTCCCCTAAACGACCTTACTCTTCCCTCTCCTCCCCTAAACGACCTTACTCTTCCCTCTCCTCCCCTAAACGACCTTACTCTTCCCTCTCCTCCCCTAAACGACCTTACTCTTCCCACTCCTCCCCTAAACGACCTTACTCTTCCCACTCCTCCCCTAAACGACCTTACTCTTCCCACTCCTCCCCTAAACGACCTTACTCTTCCCACTCCTTGCCTAAACGACCGTACTCTTCCCTCGCCGAAACTCCCCTACAGATGTAGGATCTTAATTTGAGCCAATTTGCTACAGAAGTAAAATAATTATGCAGCAACAGGAAATATGAATCAAATCAGATATTATTGTTTGCATACACATATTTAGCAGATATTATTGCGGGTGTAGCAAAATACTTGTGTTTGTAGCTCCAACAGTAAGGTCATGTCTAACAATACACAGACATCTCGGGAAGGGTTAGCTAACATGCTAAGTAGCTAAAAAGTAGTAAGTAGTTGAAAGTTGCTAATTGGCTACAATACTAATGAGATTCAAACTCAACCTTTTGAGTTGTACGTGATAAGATTTGGTTATAATTAATGTATTTTTTTGTAGGGCCAAGTCAAGTCTGACATTTTAAAGTGAGGCCATGCAGGGAGACAGGGAGCCCTCAGCCAGCCCAGAGCCTGACAACCATGGGACCCTCCCTAACAGGCCTGGGTCTGGGCAGACCAGAGTTTTGTGCTGATAGCAGTCCAGACAAAAAGGCTTTTAGATGATCTGTTTGCCTGTAATGTATTTTTGTGCTGATATCAGATTGAGATAAGGATGACTGAATCCAGGACCTCAGGGTATGAGGAAACCAAGGGCTCTCTCTCTGTTACTCATCTGTCATCACATATTCTGTAGTTTTTTCCACCATCCCACCACAGATGACATTTCCTCATTTTGCTGAGTGTGATCATTATTCATGTTTATATCTCTCGTAGATACAGTATGACAATATAATCAGTGTGGTCTGGTGGGGATTGGTCGGGGATGAGGTGCCTGTGGCAGTCTCAGGCAGTAATGTTACAGGCCCTAGGAGTCACCTCATTACTCTACCAAATGAAGCCCTGGCTGGAGCCCTACTGATTGGCTGATTGGCTGGCTTGGATAAGATCAAGGCATCATGTCACATCTCCCAATTATAGTCTGCAATCAAGATGGAGAGGTTCATCTGAGCATGAGAATTGAATGCTGGGCCCTGTCTGCCTGCTCTGAGCCTCTCTGAGTCTAGTGGGCCTGGCCCGCCCTACCATACCTCCTTGCCCGTCCAAATAAAATATTAAAATATTGATCATTTATTTGACCGAGACGGCGCCCCTCTGCACCCCTCTGTCTCGGTATGTGTAGACCACGTATCTGATGCTGTCTGGACCAACAGAGTACGGCATGTCATACTATTTCTGTCCAGACAGCATCATATAGATGGGCTACATGTAGTAAGACAGGGCGGTGCTGTTTTGCTCGCTTGGTTACTTTCTCCGGTGACATACTGAAGTTTCATCAGAGAGAAAGTGCTCAATCTCGCCAAAATCTTTCCAGAATAAGTGCAATGCATTTCTATAGGAATAATATACATACCTAAGCTAATCGCCTGACTTACAACCTTTGGGACAATGACTCACATTGTCAGGGCAGAGACATGAGCATCTTGTCTTATACAGATCTCTGGTTTCAGACACTTGGGAAGTGGATATGAAAGTTGGCGGGTGCACAGTGAACCGTTCAGATGCCTCACTTCCTCTAAAGCAGGGGTGTCAAACTTATTCCACGGAGGGCCTAGTGTCTGTGGCTTTTTCCTTTCAATTAAGACCTAGACAACCAGGTGGAGTTCTTTACTAATTAGTGACCTTAATTCATCAGTCAAGTACAAGGGAGGAGCGAAAACCCACAGACACTCGGCCCTCTGTGCAATGAGTTTGACATACAGTATGTGCTCGAATGTAAATTGATGTTTTGCCAAAATTATATAATTTCTCCTGTCTAAATAAAATCATTTGAAATATTTCAGCATGACTTAGCCACAGAGGATTATTAGCTTCTTTAAAAAACATAGCTGTGTATTGTTTCAAGGTGCATAGGTCTATGCCTATTTGGGAAGCCCACAATTTGGGCAGAGCGCGTAGGAGTAGGCCTAGCTGATTATTGCGTTGCGGCTGTCAGTGAAAAGGGCCTCATATGTATGAAGATGATGTGTCTTGAGTATAATTTAAAATGTTGAGACAAGAAGAAGGGGAGGGTGTTTTGGTTGAATATGATGAGTCTCTCTCCGCCCATACACTCAGTTCTCCACAGGGCCGGCCCTGGACATTCTGCCACCCCCCCAAAAAACATTGAAGTTTCAGGGAATAATGGACAGGGAAATGCGTGTTCTTACCATATTTCTGAATGTCAAACCAGAGTGTCTTGTTTGAAAATAATAATAATCTTAGACATCCTTATGAATCTAAGCATGGCACTTTCAAAATGTACCTTTCCATCCAGACAGAGCAGAATAATGTAAGCTTCAACTGCCGGCTACTCGTCTGTTGTATAACCCAGCAAGAGAAGTGTTTCCCTAAAAGCGGCCTGGGTTTAAACAAACATCTTCTCTTTTCAGAAAGAGAAAAGCGGGGACAGAAAAGCAAAGTCATTAAAAAAGAAATCTCCTTGAATATTATAGGCTGCAGCTCAGCTTCAGATTGTCATAGAGAGGAATCAATCTATCTCCATATGCATCAGGGTCTTTCGCAGGCATTTTAGAGCTGGTTTCTACCATAAGGCATCAGAGTTAAGCATTGTTATAGAACACTTGATATCATCTGGATACGTTTCATGTATGTATTTCAAAATATAAAGCAAACAATAGATATTTTCTTTAACAAAGGGTATGTGATACCCTCACTCAATTGGAGCTCTGGTTTTAACCAACCACACCAAGCCCTTCTCAGACACGGAGGTATTTAATCAGTGCATGCGACAGTATTGGAGTATTTGGCTATACCAAAAATCTATGAATAGCATAATTGTGTCTGTCAAACAGGTAGGCTTACCACTGCAATAGGAAGAAATACTGTGGCAAGAAAAAGATTGTGAACCCTTTGGAATGACCTGGATTTCTGCATAGATTGGTCATTCAATCTGGTCTTCATCTAAGTCACAACAGTAGACCAACAGTGTGCTTAAACTAATGACACACAAATGTATTGTATTTTTCTTGAATACATCATTTAAACATTCACAGCGTAGGTTGGGAAAAGTATGTGAACCCCTAGGCTAATCACTTCTCCTGAGCACCGAGCCTGCCCAACCTTACCTGGTTGAATGCTCCCGGTCGCCCTGCCAGTGTGGCGAGGTGGAATAGCCCGTACTGGGCTGTGCAGGTGAACCGGGACACAATGCGCAAGGCTGGTGCCATGTACGCCTGCCCAAGGAGAAGGCTTGTCATTCTCCACACCGGCTGATGGACATGGCCGTACGCTGATACATTTCAGCAGCGAATTTCTTTGGTTTTGAGATTTTGCCTCTTTTTCTCATTCAGTTTAAAAAAAAATTTGCTTCCTGATAATAATATTCGTTTCCAGTTTGTCTTTTAGACATGTTAGATAATTGCTCAAATAGCTTACTTTTAGCGAAATGTGTATCCACTAGTAGTAGTAGCTAGCTAACGTTAACAGGCTCGGTTACGCTACTGCCTAAATCACTAATCGTCTTCGTCACACACAAACAAAAAAACAATACAATAATTTAATTGGCAGATTCATTTTTATTTATGTTTTACAATTGGATAATCCCATTTAAACACACACCGCCATAGCTACCAAGGATAGTGGGAGTGAACTTCTGGAGAAGCGGGGGAGAATGGGGTGGGGACGTAGACCCCCCCCTCCGCCTCTGGCTCCCCCCACTTTGATGGCACCTCTGGTGCGGGGACCTGGACTGGGGACCCCGGACTGGGGACCGTCGCTGGAGGCCCTGGACTGGCCCGTGGAGCAGGCACAGGACTCACCAGGCTGGGGAGGCCTACTGGAGGCCTGGTCCTTGGAGGAGACACAGGATGAACTGGGTTGTGGGTGAGCACTGGAGATCTGGTGCTTATCCCTGGCACCACTCTTCCAGGCTGAATGCACACTTTAGCCTGGCATCTCCCAGAGCGCAGGCACAGGTTGAACCGGGCTGTGGGGGAGCACTGGAGATCTGGTGCTTAACACTTGCACTGCTCCTCTTGGCTGAATGCCCACCTTAGCCCGGCACTGGGCGGAGCGCAGGCATAGGATGCACTGAGCAGTCACCGCGCACCGGAGACAGTGCGCAGAGCCGGCGCAGGATACCCTGAGCCGAAACGGCGCACCGGAGACCAAGCTCGCTGAGCTGCCATAATCTGCCCTGGCTGGATGCCCACTCTAGCATGGCACTTGCGGAGAGCTGGCATATAGCGCACCGGGCTATGAGCGGACACTGGAGACACTGTGCGCTTTACCGCATTACACGGTGACTGACCAGTACCACGCTCCTTCCGGTAAGCACGGGGAGTTGGCTCAGGTCTATAGCCTGACTCTGCCACTCTCCCAGTGTGCCCCCTCAAATGTTTTTGCCTCTGGTGCGGGGACCCTCGCCGCCGTTCCGCCTTTGCTGCTTCTAGCTCCTCCTTAGGACGGCGATATTCACCAGCCTGTGCCCAGGGTCCCTTTCCTTCCAATATCTCCTCCCATGTCCATTCCTCCAGAGAGCGCAGCTCCTCCCGGCCACGCCGCTTGGTCTGTTTGTGGTGGGGCGTCTTCCTGGAAATGACTGGACCAAAGCGCAGCGTGATGAGCGTACATTTATTTTATTTTAAATGAATGTCGCCAACAAAACAAGGAAACGACCATGAAGCTTAACTTGGGCAACAATGCCACTAACAAAGTCAAATACCCACAAATGTGAAAGGAAAAAAGGCTGCCTAAGTATGATTCCCAATCAGAGACAACGATAGACAGCTGCCTCTGATTGAGAACCACACCCGACCAAACACAAAGAAATAGAAAACATAGAAATAAAGAAACTAGAATGCCCACCCTGGCCTAACTAAAATAGAGAATAAAAGCCTCTCTATGGCCAAGGCGTGACCGCTCCAAATTCAAGTGCCGCCATAGGTGGCTGCCTAATCTTGCCTAATGGGAGGGCTGGCCCTGCTACTCCAGAATGTTCTCAGCTGTCTTCCTGCCAATTCTTCTGCATTCATTGTTTCATTGTGTGAATTGTTTTCCCTTTAATTGTTTATTTTGATCAATTCCCCATTACGTCACCAGTAGCCCTAGTAAATGTACTATTAATTCCTGTCATTTGGTTGAATTAATTTCTGTTAAATTACTGTAATTAATACATTAATTATCATTCTCATTCTCTGAGTGGAAACATTTTTTGCAGAGTTCACAACCTGCTACACTAGTGAGAAACAAGTTTTTTAAATTGTTTTTTGTTTGGCGTGCTCCATGTGAGCGATGAGCGGGTGTCTGGTTTCTCTGCCCTGATAACGTTGCATGAGCACGCATAGATGTAGGCCTACCTGGCCTGATGCTCGCAAATGTAGGAAAGTGCCCATTTGAGAATGTCTGATTTTCTAATTGTCTTAACTCACCATGTCCATCACTAATAAGCTGAGCTTCACAGTACATTTTTCTTTACCTCGCGCAATAAGTCAATGAAGTCAATGAATGTTAGTTCCTCACGATATTAGAAACTAAACTCCAACACTTCCGGTCTCAATCATCACCAAGCCTCAGTGTGAAAGCAAAATATCATGATCTGATGATCCGATTATCCAGTGTAAAAATATGATCTGATGATCCCATATATCCAGTTTAAAAATACCATGATTTGATGATCCCATTTATCCAGTGTAACATCAGCTGTCTGGAAACTCAGAGTCCGGAAAAGGCTAGTTGATACAATTTTGCAAGTTCGCTAGTGCCGGATCCTGTTAATTGATTTGATCCAATATTGCCCTTCACTAGCGATGGCTCAAGTCAAGACAGATAGAAAGGGAGGCAGACAGTTGGAGTAGATAGATGAATGCGATTGAAATAACCTGAACTTTCATCAGGATTTTTTATACTGTTTTTATTTGTCAGCTTTAGGCCTGTGTATTTTAATTAGTTGACGATTTAAGTTGCGGTATAGGCCTACTGCTGCATTGGCCTATAGGCTATCACATTTTATTGGTCACATACAGTGCCTTGCGAAAGTATTCGGCCCCCTTGAATTTTGCGACCTTTTGCCACATTTCAGGCTTCAAACATAAAGATATAAAACTGTATTTTTTTGTGAAGAATCAACAACCAATGGGACACAATCATGAAGTGGAACGACATTTATTGGATATTTCAAACTCTTTTAACAAATCAAAAACTGAAAAATTGGGCGTGTAAAATTATTCAGCCCCTTTACTTTCAGTGCAGCAAACTCTCTCCAGAAGTTCAGTGAGGATCTCTGAATGTGATACAGTGAAATAATCTGTCTGTAAACAATTGTTGGAAAAATTACTTGTCATGCATAAAGTAGATGTCCTAACCGACTTGCCAAAGCTATAGTTTGTTAACCTCTCTGGGATATGTGGGACGGTAGCGTGAATCCAGCCAATGTGTCAGATTTCAAAAATGCTTTACGGCGAAAGCAAAATAATTTACATTTGAGATGACTTCTGTGAGTGTAGTGTTCATTTTTATTCTTTATTTCACTTGTTTATTATCTTCACTTGCTTTGGCAATGTTAACATATGTTTCCCATGCCAATAATGCCCCTTGAATTGAATTATCTGGCTCATCAGAGCTGCTGAGCCTAGGGGGATGCGAGGGGAGGCAGGACATCTCTGAACCCCTGGCCCTGTACTGAGCAGCGGGATCGATCTTTGAGTATGGGGTCAGCCAGATAAGGGAGGGGGGCTGTTTTCATTTAGATTTGCCTTTATAGAATTAGTTAGCTGAACTCCTGTGTTACTGATGGAGCAGAGCAATATACTCAGAATACTGAAAGCCAACATTTCAATTCAAGTGTGGCTCTTATTCAAAGATGTTGTTATCTGTGTAAGAAACATGATAAACATTTTCAATCAGTTTCTGACTCAAGATGTTTATCTTTAACATTCATGAGTTCTCTGTCTCTGTCTCTGTGTGTGTGGTAAAAGAGAAGTGTTTTTGTGTCATAGTATTCCACGTGCAAGGAGAACACAGCACTGTCAGGCTTGTCATCTAGACACTTCCTCCAGATGAGGACTGAAGTGTGCTTCTGTCCCAGGGTTCCAGAGACAGTTTTCCAATAAATATTGAGGCAAAGCTCATTAGAGGATGTTAACAAACCATGTGTTGGATCAGACGTATTCAGAGGTGCGTTATACTTTTGCTGATGTTGTCCTTGAGCGTGACTGCTTTACTAAATGCACCCAGTTAAAATGGATGGTGGATAAAAGTGTGGGTGAGTTCAGGGGGAAATGGGCAACAGGACAGAACATTGTGTGTTGTGCTGGAAGTGTCAAGTTGTGTTTTCCAGGCAGCTGAATGGGAACTTGTGCCCAGCTAGTGCAAGGGTCATGGCACTCCAGCAGACTCAACTCCTCTGATCCTGCGGTAGCCTAGTGGTTAGAGCGTTGGACTAGTAACCGGAAGGTTGCGTGTTCAAACCCCCGAGCTGACAAGGTACAAATCTGTCGTTCTGCCCCTGAACAGGCAGTTAACCCACTGTTCCCAGGCCGTCATTGAAAATAAGAATTTGTTCTTAACTGACTTGCCTGGTTAAATAAAGGTCAAATAAAAAAAATAAAAAAATAAAATTAAATAAGTGATGGAGGGGACTGCTTGTCACCAGTGTCTATGGGCCTGGTCCTACATTTACATTGTCTAGTCATTCCTTTCAGCAGGCGCTGTAGACTATCGTTGCTAGTCAGTGACACGATCATTTGCTGTACATACTGTCATTGGAAGAAGTTGTGGTTGAAATAGCAAGTGATTCATCTGAACAAGGAGGTGACAGTGTTGAACATCAAGTGTGTTGTAGTCTATTGATGGAGATAAAGAGCAGTGAAAAACAGGAGGGGAGGAGAGTTAGTGTCCCCCCTCCTCTCCTAGCAGCACACTGTTTGTGTTTGCAGTTCACAGGAAGGTGACCCCTGATTGCAGTCAGGTAGTGTGAGTGATTGGGATACGGCATGCAGAGGCTGGATCTATGGGTATTAAATATTTCCCCTGAAGCTGCAGGACTCCTCATTGATTCTCCCTCTGATCCTCATCCACCTTGTTCCAGATAACTCCCAACCTTTTATTTTGCCACAGCAAATCTGTCTCTGTTGATCCCAAGGTAAGTGCAAAGTGAAAGCCATTTAATTGTGATGGATGGGGGGGGGGGGGGCATAAAACAGCAATTTCTTTGCTGAATCACATCAAATAATCCTTTAAATATTTATCAGTCGGCTAATTTTGTGCCATTTGGAGTAATTGGGTGGCAGGGTAGCCTAGTGGTTAGAGTGTTGGACTAGTAACTGGAAGGTTGCAAGTTCAAACCCCTGAGCTGACAAGGTACAAATCTGTCATTCTGCCCCTGAACAGGCAGTTAACCCACTGTTCATAGGCCGTCATTGAAAATAACTTGCCTAGTTAAATAAAGGTTAAAAAAAAATGGAAGTGCTGACACTCTCTCTTCCTCCTCTCCCCCAGGCCTCTTACTGTTTTAGACTGTTGTTGGCACTGCCTGGAAAAATGACAAACAGGAGTGAGAGTGTTGATGAGTGTTTATCGCACTGTAACCAAGAGCAACGGATCTACTATACAAGCTATTAACGCCTGGCCATAAAAAGGAGCAACAGAGGAGAGTTATGAGAAGAGAGCTGCTGAGATGGCCATTCTGTTAAAGGCCTACATGGACACCAGGACACTTTAGTTGGATTAGATGGCTGAACACCAAGCATCTCATTTTGTTTATATGCAATTTGGCCCAGTTTTTGGTCTGTGTCCGGCATTGCATGTCTCCCCTCCCACTGGCACAGATCTTTCATTGGAATGACGTCGTTACAACGTTGATTCAACCAGTCAGTGTGTGCCCAGTGGGCTGACGCTACAGTCTCATGTTAGGAACAGCATCAACATTCTCTATCAGAGGAGTGATTCATTTTCAGAATGTCTTCTAAGCCTGGAGAACAAAGTGTGTGAGAGAGTGGCCCTCTTGTCCAGCTAAACCCCTCATTATAGTCCCAGGTCCCCTCTCCTTTCAGGCCTCTCTAATTAGCTGTTGGCTAGCCTCTGCTTTGGAGCAGCGCGACCTTGTGGCTGGAGGTGTGTGGTACAACACTGCATTTTAATGTGTCGTGTCAGAAGAAGCATCATGCCTTGGCTGTTATATGCTGCTCAGTCTCTGTGTCCTCAAGCGTCTCCCCCCTGCCAGGGTGACTCAGTGCCACGGTTCAGGTCTTGTGTTTACTTCCCATGGAGCATGTTGGGACTTGCCAGGGCCACTCTGTGCCCAGTGCCCAGCAGTGTCTCAGGGCTTTAGAGCTGACCATCTGGTGTGGGCCTGGGTGAGGAGAGAAGAGGGTCCGATTGTTTCCACGGGAGCAAGCTAGGCAGAGTTGATCCACCTGTAAAAAAAGCCCCTGGCTCGGTGGTTGAGATATGTTTCAGTCCGGCCATAAGTACAGCCTAATGAGGTAACCTCAGCCTGTCAAACAGTTACTCTGCTAAAGGAGATTGGAGAGAATGTTTAAAGTACAGAGAAGAGGACTGTCTTCTTCACTGAAGTAAGGCTTGCCAGTCAGCGATGAGATGGGAGGGCTCAGGGCTGGGTAGCCAGGCGGTACCCAGCAGGTTTCCCCATTTTTCTCATTGAATGACAAAATCAAATCAAATTTATTTATATAGCCCTTCTTACATCAGCTGATACCTCAAAGTGCTGTACAGAAACCCAGCCTAAAACCCCAAACAGCAAGCAATTTGCAGGTGTAGAAGCACGGTGGCTAGGAAAAACTCCCTAGAAAGGCCAGAACCTAGGAAGAAACCTAGAGAGGAACCAGGCTATGAGGGGTGGCCAGTCCTCTTCTGGCTGTGCCGGGTGGAGATTATAACAGAACATGGCCAAGATGTTCAAATGTTCATAAATGACCAGCATGGTCAAATAATAATAATCACAGTAGTTGTCGAGGGTACAACAAGTCAGCACCTCAGGAGAAAACACAGGACACCGGATAAGACAGGAGATGTACTCCAGATACGGTGGAGCAAAAAAGTATTTAGTCAGCCACCAATTGTGCAAGTTCTCCCACTTAAAAAGATGAGGCCTGTAATTTTCATCATAGGTACACTTCAACTATGACAGACCTAAATGAGAGAAAAAAAATCCAGAAAATCACAAATACTTATTTTCCACCATAATTTGCAAATAAATTCATTAAAAATCCTACAATGTGATTTTCTGGATTTTGTTTCTTCTCATTTTGTCTGTCATAGTTGAAGTGTACCTATGATGAAAATTACAGGCCTCATATTTTTAAGTGGGAGAACTTGCACAATTGGTGGCTGACTAAATAATTTTTTGCCCCACTGTATAACCGACTGACCCTAGCCCCCGACACAAACTACTGCAGCATAAATACTGGAGGCTGAGACAGGAGGGGTCAGGAGACACTGTGGCCCCATCCGATGACACCCCCGGACAGGGCCAAACGGGCAGGATATAACTAGAAGCTTTTCAATGCTTACAAATGTTTTTCGTAGCTCTGCATGGATAATTTCCCCCAAAATGGTTTGTATTGAAGCTGGCATGGCTGTAGTGCTTAGTTGAGGGAACTGAAAAAGGCAAATGGACATTTATAAATCCTCATGCAGAATGATTATCTTCTTAATGGTCTTAACTGATTTTGCTGGGATAATAACCACCGCTAACTTCTCTGGGATATGTGGGACGCTAGCGTCCCACCTGGTCAAAAGCCAGGGAAAATGCAGAGCGCCAAGTTGAAATAAATTACTATAAAAATCAAACTTTCGTTAAATCACACATGCACGATAGCAAATTAAAGCTACACTTGTGGTGAATCCAGTCAACATGTCAGATTTCAAAAAGGCTTTTCAGCGAAAGCAAAAGTTGCTATTATCTGAGGACAGCACCCCAGTAAACAAAGAGAGAGAAGCATATTTCAACCCTGTAGGCGCGACACAAAACGCAGAAATAAAAATATAATTCATGCCTTACCTTTGACAAGCTTCTTTTGTTGGCACTCCAATATGTCCCATAAACATCACAAATGGTCCTTTTGTTCGATGAATTCATTTCCAAAATGTCCATTTATTTGGTGCGTTTGATCCAGAAAAACACTGGTTCCAACTTGTGCAACGTGACTATAAAATATCTCAAAACCCATTGAAAAGAGAGTGACCTCAAAAAAAGATAAATCTGAACGGTTAGTCCTCTGGGTTTCGCCTGCTAAATAAGTGCTGTTATACTCACAGACATGATTCAAACAGTTTTAGAAACTTCAGTGTTTTCTACCCAAATCTACTAATAATATGCATATCTTATCTTCTGGGGATGAGTAGCAGGCAGTTGAATTTGGGCATGCATTTAATCTGGATGTGAAAATACTGCCCACTCACCAAGAATTTAAAATAATTCACTCTGCTAGGCCTGACTGGACTTATTCGATTATGGATGTCCCTGACTCTGTTGTCTTACTCTGTACCTTCACATTGGTAATGGCCTTTTACATCACTGGAAATGATTGTGGTGAAAGGGCTCTATGACTCTCCATGCAACTGTCTCATCATTTAGTCTTATATTAGATCCACTCGTTTTTATGTAGTTGGAAAACAAGCCTAATTTATGGTGCCACACAGCTGCCAATATGAATCTGGTGTTTGTTGCAGATAACTGGATTAGATTTCCAATAAAAGTCATTAACCCCCTGCGTCAAATGAATGCTACAGGCCATGGTGCTCATTGTTGATTAGTAGAAACGCAGACACGGATGAGAAATCCGTCACAGTCAGTCACAGTCAGTGGTACTTGGTGTCCTGACCTTCATAGTTCTGAAAGGCGTACCACATTAGTTACATCACAATAGATTCAGATTCAACATTCCTCTGCTGAATCTCTCACTGACGAGACCTATCTGAGATGAATCGGACTACACCTCAACTTAATGATCTACCCAATGTGGGCGGCAGGGTAGCCTAGTGGTTAGAGCGTTTGACTACTAACTGGAAGGTTGCAAGTTCAAATCCCCGAGAACATGCAGTTATAACCCACTGTTCCTAGGCTGTCATTGAAAATAAGAATTTGTTCTTTAACTAACTTGCCTAGTTAAATAAAGGTAAAATAAATAAAACATTTTTTAAAAATGTTTGTCTCTTTTGAATTAGCTAAGGAATACTAAGTTCTGCAATAAATGTGTTATAAAATCAATTGCATCGTATACTAGCAAACTTTCCCTTTCAAGAAGATCAACTATTTTAATAAAGAAAGGGCTAGCTGCTAGCAGTTTATTTCTTGTTCTCAAGCTTTTCCTTTTGGCACATGAACCATCCTTGTTTATCATTTACAATATTGACCAAGGGGCAGTGTCAATAGTACCTGCTCTCCGGGCCGGGCCTGGCCTGCATACCTCTGGATCAGTTTCACTTCCTTCACCATCCCCATGAGGTCACAGCACACTATTGTCTTCAGCCAATCTGCTGGCCCACAGCTGGGGTTCTAAAATAGATACTATACCTTCCGAAAGTATGTGTGAGAAGCAGACAAACTTATTAAAGTGTCTTACCTCAGACAGACTGCCTCCTGTCACAATGTGTGATATAGAGTGTGGAACAACTGATTGACTATTGCATGCCCAAATTTGGGAAAATCAACCACTGAGGAAGATGAGGTTTCAATGTTGGGAGAACTCTATGTCAATGTCCCCTCCCACCTTCCCCTACCCCTAGCTCCAAGGCTGCCACTCAGAGAAAAGACTAGGTTCTCTGCTGACAATAAAAGTGGCAAATATGTGGGTCAGGATGAAGTGATTTAATAGTAACAAAAGTGTGAATCTGACCTAACTGTGAGAAACTGAGGTTGTTTACATGTTAGAAGGTGTGAATACTGAGGACTTGCCAGGACAGAAAAGCAGGGCAGGTAAAAACCCAGTGTTTGTTGGTCGTAGAGAGGTGGGACAGAGCGGTACAGTACTTCCTCTGTGATCTCTGTGGCTGCTGGTTATCCCCTCTCTCCAACACAGGGCTGGAGTTCATTAGAGCGCTCAGAGAGAGAGAGAGAGAGAGAGAGAGGGGAGAGTTTGAGGGAGGGGGAGTGAAAGAGCAAGAGAGAGAGTGGCGGGATAGAGACAGAGCTGTTAGGAGAGAGGAAGAAGGAGGATGTGATAAACATTCTGAGGTGTTCCTCCTGAGCAGAGAGAGAGAGAGTGACCTTTTCCCCCCTTGCCACCACCATGAGGTTCACCACCACCAGCCAGTCTAACTAGGAGATTATCCACTGGGACACGCCAGGTGAGACTGCTCTGCTCCTTCACTGTGTGCAGAGAGAACAAAATAGAGAGAATAATAGGACCGATCCAGTAGAAGATAAAAGAACAGACATCTGATCGGATGTTACACAAGGAAATGTGTTTAACGTTTCACTTTTGGTTGAGGAGAGAGAGAGAAGGTGTGGCAAGCAAAGTAGTGTGAGGTGAGCAAGAGAGTGGACTGTGGAGTTGTAAGAGAATAGTGTGTTCCTGGTATTTTACAGAGGATCTGGTGTATGTGCAGCATGGCAGCATTCTGTTAGCTGGTGTGTGAGGTGAAAAGCCCCCTGGGCCATGCCCCTCTGTGCCACACTGCTGCCAGCCTGGGTTTAGCCCCTCTATTGGAGATGGGATTAGCCTGAGCCTGTTGTTTTGCTGTGAAATTTGGTATGGCGTGCCATGCCGGGCTGAACCTTGGACTCCAAAGTTGTACATTTGTTCAGCGCAGCAGGAGTGGGGGGCAAGGGAGATTGGAGCTATGTCAACCCAGAGTGTAACTGTGTCTCAGTCTGTGCTTTGTGAGGAATAAATTCCTCAGCTGACAAAATACTCTAAAGTAAAATGTGTTGAGTAGAGAAAAAGCTCTGGACTGAAATTAAAGCCTGGGGCTATGCTCTATTCAGCTCGCTCGCAAATCAAATCAAATTTTATTGTCACATCCTTCATAAACAACAGATTTAGACAGTGAAAAGATTACTTATAGGCCCCTCCCAACAATGCAGAATACAATGCAACATCTAAAATAATAATAATAGAAATACAAATGTGTAACATGAGGAATAAAGACAGAATGAGCAATGATAGCGTGGCTATATACATGGGGTGCCAGTACTGAGTCAGGGTACGAGGTAAGTGAGGTAGATAGGTACATATAGGTAAAGTGACTAGGCAACAGGATAGATAGACAGTAGCAGCAGCGTACTGTGTGTGTGTGTGGGTAGAGTCCAGTGTGTGTGCATAGAGCCAGAGTTAGTGCAAAAAGGGTCAATGCACATAGTCTGGGTAGCTATTTGGTGAACTATTTAAGTCTTTTGGCTTTGGGTAGAAGCTGTTCAGGTCCCAGACTTAACGCTCTGGTACCGTTTGCCGTGCGGTAGCAGAGAGAACAGTGTGTGGCTGGAGTCTTTGACAATTTTTAGGGCTTCCTCTGACACCGCCTCGTATAGAGGTCTTGTATGGCAGGGAGATTGACCCCAGTGACTGAAAGCATTTGCCATACCAAGCGGTGATGCAGCCAGTCAAGATTCTCTCAAGGGTGCAGCTGTAGAACCTTTTGAGGATCTGTGTCTCCATGCCAAATCTGTTCAGCCTCTGGAGGGGGAAGAGGTGTGATGGGGAAGAGGCTCTGTATAGTGTGTTTAACTGTGTTGCAGAGTATGTCCAATCAACTGAACTTCTTTGCCATATTTCCCATTTCTTGTTCAACATGAAATGGAACATTTCAAATGCTTTTCTGAGAAAATTACTTTTTGAATTTAATCTGCTCTGTGGAAAATACTCCCATCCTTTTTAAGCCGTGTCTAAACAAACTGTAGCTGCGCTTGAAGTGTTTTACATGGAAGCTAGACCTTCGTGCAATCATAGCTCTGGTAGACCTGCTATTAGACCTGTCAGCCACACTAGCTGCTCCCTATCAGGACCACATGGAAACATAAACTACACTTAAATGTTTTGTTTCCAACTGACATGTGACTGACATGCAGTTGAATATAAATATTTCCTGTGAGCTGAATGTTAAGCATTTCCTATAATATTGCAACATCAGTCTTGTAAAGCCAGCTGAGACACCTAGACATTTTCAATGTTTTTGTATAGTTCCACATTGTCAACATGACCTTTAGCCTATTTCTTAAAATATCCCTGGTTTATACCTCATTTCAACAGTGTGATATTATTGTACTATGATATTAACAGTATAATCATCTTCATAAAGACATGGTGTAATTATAAATCCGGTGTAAAAATGCACAATAATGTTGATTTGTAACCTGTGATTTAACCACAGGTTACAGTGAGGATGTTAGGGAAGGTCTTAACTCTGAGTGGTACCCAGGCTGATAAGGCCTGACCCATGAGGCTGCTGCATGGGGAGAAAGAGTTATGGAGGAGGAAGCACACGGAGACATGTAATCACATCACAGCCATGATTACTACTGGCTAATGAGCACGTGACCTAGCCTGCTCCTCGCAGCAGGTGGGGTCTGTCAGTGTGTAGAAGGTCATTGTGTGGTGTGTGTGTGTGTGTGTGTTGGGGGGGATTCTCAGTGTGTAGAGGGTGTGTGTGTGTGGGGGGGGCTCAGTTTGTCTCTGTGTGACTGATAATGGAAGACATCGTGTTTTTATGTCTGACCTTTTCCTGTCAATCCTAGAGGTCAATGGAATTCTGTACAAGGGTTTAGTTTTGATCTCAATGGAGTTTAGCTGTTCTGTCTTTGAAAATGATGCATGATTTGGAAGGGTATTGGGATGACCATTTCAGCTCCATTTCTTCCCTTGTGATAAACCTTGTTATAAAAGGTTTGTGTATGAAGTGGTTAGCCTATTTTCAGAGTAGCACTGGCCGTACGATGGAAATGTTCCATGCAGTTCTATTCATCCCGGGTGCTGCACCAAAACGCCGACGCCAGTTAAGAGAGGTAGATGGAGTGGGGCCCTAGTCAGACTCAGGTGGCATGCATACCATCCACCGCTTCCTAGTATATTACTCGCTAACGTTCAGGCCCTGTTCAATGTTGTTCTGACCAATTGGAATCTATGCTTCAAGAATGTTTTGATCACGTGGACTGGGAAATGTTCCGGGTCGCCTCTGAAAGTAGTATTGACGTATACACTGACTCAGTGACTGGGCTCATCAGGAAGTGCATAGAGGATGCTGTTCCCAATGTGACGATTACAACTTATCCAAACTAGAAACTGTGGATAGATGGCAGCATTCACCCAAAACTGAAAGTGCAAACCACTGCATTTAACCATTGCAAGGTGACTGGCAGTTGTGTAAAAACTAAAGTCTAAAAGTATTTGGGTTTTTAAATATATCAAAAGTAAATGTAATTGCAATAATAGAGTAAAAGTATAAATCATTTCAAATTACTTCTTTTAGGCCTCCAAACGGCACAATTGTCTTGTTTTTTTTTCTTTTTACGGATAGTCAAGGGCACACTCCAACAATCAGACATCATTTACAAATTAAGCATTTGTGTTTAGTGAGTCTGCCAGATCAGAGGCAGTAGAGATGACCAGGAATGTTCTCTTGATAAAAGTGTGCGAATTGGACAATTTTCCTGTCCTGTTGTCCATGACTTCCGTAAAGGCAATCAAAGAGGTAAAATGACAGGACAGGGACAAATTGGAGTCACAATTGAACATGGACTCGAGACAGGCACGGATTATAAAGGGAAAGCCAGCCACAACATGGACACGGTACCTCGCACCCGGACGAGCTAAACACTTTCTTCGCTCACTTTGAGGAGCCAAACACAGAGCCGCCAAAGCGGGCCCCCGACACTCATAAGGACTGTGTGCTCTTGTTCTTTGTGCCCGACGTGAGCAAGTCATTTTAAGCGTGTTGTCCCAACTTGCTAGAAAATGTCCCCCATTGTTCCTGTACCCAAGAAAATGAGGGTAACTAAATTCAATTACTATCGCCCCGTAGCATTCACTCATCATGAAGAACATTGAGAGGCTCGTTAAGGAACATATCACCTCCACCTCCATCTTACCCGACACCCTAGACCAATTCAATTCGCAGATCGACCCAACAGATAAACAGACTACACAATCGCAATTGCACTACACGCTACCCTATCCCACCTGGACAAGAGACATATCTATGTAAGTCGCTCTGGATAAGAGCGTCTGCTAAATGACTTAAATGTAAATGTATGTAAGAATACTGTTCATTGACTACAGCTCAGCTTTCAACACCATTAATGCCCTCTAAGCTCAGGGCCCTTGGTCTGAACCCCTCCCTGTGCAACTGGGTCCTGGACTTCCTGGCGGGCCGACCACAAATTGTGAAGGTAGGCAACAATAACTCTGACAACGCAAAAGTGGTAGGCCTGATTACCAATGACGATGAGACAGCCAACAGGAAGGAGTTTAGAGCCCTAGCAGACTGGTGCCAGGAAAATAATCTTTCCCTCAATGTCAACAAAACGAAGGAGCTTATTGTGGACTACAGGAGAGAGCAGCGAGAGCACACCCCCATCTACATCGACAGGGCCGCAGTGGAGAGGGTCAAAAGCTTCAAGTTCCTAGGTGTGCACATCACTGACAACCTGAAATGGTCCCTTCACACAGACAGTGTGGTGAAGACAGTGCTGTAGCACCTCTGGAGGCTGAAGAAATTCAACTTGGCTCCTAAGACCCTCACAAACTTCTACAGATGCACCATTGCAAGCATCCGTTGCATCGGATTCACCACCTGGTATGGTAATTGCACCGTCCGCAACCCCAGGGCTCTCCAGAGGGTGGTGCGCTCAGCCCAAAGCATCAGTGGTGGCACACTGCCTGCCCTCCAGGACATCTACAGGACCCGGTGTCACAGGAAGGCCAAGAAGATCATCAAGGACCTCAGCCACCCGAGCCACGGTCTGTTCACCCCACTACCATCTAGAAGGCGGAGATGGTACAGGTGCATCAAAGCTGGGACCGAGAGACAGAACAGAGAAGGAGTATTTCTGTCTGTAATAAAGCCCTTTTGTGGGGAAGAAATTATTCTGATTGGCTGGGCCTGGCTCCCCAGTGGGTCGGCCTGGCTCCCACGTGGGTGGGCCCATGCCCTCCCAGGACCACCCATGGCTATGCCCCTGCCCAGTCATTTGAAATCCATAGATTAGGGCTTAATGAATGTATTTTAATTGATTTAATTTCTTTATATGGACTGTAACTCAGCAAAATCTTTAAAATTGTTGCGTTTATATTTTTGTTCAGTACACATAGACATAACACTGGTCACTTTAATAATGTTTACATACGGTTTCACCCACTTTATATGTATATAATGTAATATTACAGTTTACTCTTCATTAGTAAGCACATCTACAAACATTTTTGGGTGTGCGTCAGCTCATGCGTTTTACTGAAGTGTGTCTGCAACCAGTTCCCTGAGTACTACACTATGTGGCAAAACAAACAGGGCCACTGTGCTGCCTGAACTGTTTGTTCACTAAGTAGGAATGCAGTGAATTCCACGACAAGTAGTTCAGAAGTAATGTGGCTGAAACAAACAGTCCAAAGAATGCAGGTTCCTAATTAACAGTGGAGGGTAGGGTACTACTGCATGGGCCTGGTGTAGTTCAACACACTACATGCTGTTACTGGAACACAGGCCAGGACCAAACAGAGTAGAGAGCTGTGCTGTGTTTGTGTGTGTGTTGTTCTGTGTTTTTGTGCGTGTTGCTTTGAGTGCGTTTGTGTGCGTGCAGAAATGTCTCTGCTCAACCACAGCTTCCTGCGAACCTTTGAAAAATGTCAACCCATAAATCTCTCAAAACAACCAGATTTATTTCCTTTACTTTGCTGCATGACACCGCAGTATTACTAACAGGGTTGGTATAACACTATGCGTCAGCTGGTAAAGGCTGTAGTTGTCCTTCAGGAGGCGTTTGCTATATGCTGCTGACACCAGTCTGTTTACTCACGGTATTACCATGCACACTGTAAACATTAGGATGCCTATTGATCAAGTGTGATGCTGCTGCTGCTGCTGACTGCCTCTCAGGCTGGTACAGCCCAGAGCATGCTGCCTCTCAGGCTGGTACAGTCCAGAGCATGCTGCCTCTCAGGCTGGTACAGTCCAGAGCATGCTGCCTCTCAGGCTGGTACAGTCCAGAGCATGCTGCCTCTCAGGCTGGTACAGTCCAGAGCATGCTGCCTCTCAGGCTGGTACAGTCCAGAGCATGCTGCCTCTCAGGCTGGTACAGTCCAGAGCAGAGCATGCTGCCTCTCAGGCTGGTACAGTCCAGTCCAGAGCATGCTGCCTCTCAGGCTGGTCTTGTCCAGTCTACACTAGCCGAAGAGGGATGGCTCAACTCTGCTCTGGAGGACCTTAGCACTTCATATCTGTCCAGTGGCCCCTCGGACAAATGGGCCTGTCTTCTCAGTGGCCACGCTTGAGTAAAGAGCCCAGAGAGGGCTGTGGTGCTGGACCCCATGATGAGATAGAGGAACACGCAACACAGGACATACATCTCTGACAGACCGCTCGCTGATATTTCTGCTCTATTGAGTCGAGGTTAATTAACAGATGTTTTTCCATATGTGATTCTAGATTGTATGAGGATGTTGTTAGCTGACTGTACTCTCTGCTCTCTTCCAACCCATTCACAATGTTGTTATTGAGAATGGGTTGGCAGAGAGCAGAGAGTACAGTCAGCTGTTGTCTATTACCTCAAATCTTGGCAATTTGCATCATTGCCAGTGTTTACATAAAGAATTACAGTAGGGTGAACAATTTTTCACAGTACTTTGATATTTCCCCTCCCCCAAAAGCATCACAATAACGTAACTTTGCGAGAGAGATTGAAACCGTCTCAAAGCAAACATGTCCTCATGTAACAGCCTATTCAACTCCAACATGCTCTGATTTTACACGGAATTCAAGTGTAAGGAAGCATTAAATATTTCATTGGAGGTAAAGGCTGATTTCATCTCATAATTCAATTAAGACATCAGCAGTCATCTGGATTGAATGACATATGCGACTTTTACTTATTTCTGCTAGACTGATTGGACAGTTGGTGCACCAATAAATTGGCCCACATCATTGCCCTGGTTGTGTTGTCATTCTTATTGTGATGACTGTTTCCAAAGTGACTAGATTGGCATAGTATTTATTTTTGGCTGTTGAATGTGACAGTGAAGTGTGAGAACTAGAAGCCTAGGTTGTGTTATGATGGTCTATCTGGAGGACACACCGATAGGATAGCTAGCACAGCTCACCTGACCGCCTCTGGGAGGCTCTGACTCGCACTTGGAGATCTGCACTATACAGTAGCACGGTGAGAAACACTACACTCACATACAGCATTCACACTCACACAGTCTGACCCAGAAGTCCTCAGAGTGATTAACGATCAGGTCAGTCTGGATCAGATGTCCTCAGTGATTAACGACCAGATCAGTCTGGGTCAGAAGTCCTCATAATGACTAACGACCAGGTCAGTCTGGATCAGATGTCCTCAGTGATTAACGACCAGCTCAGTCTGGGTCAGAAGTCCTCATAGTGATTAACGACCAGCTCAGTCTGGGTCAGAAGTCCTCATAGTGATTAACGACCAGGTCAGTCTGGGTCAGAAGTCCTCATAGGGATTAACGACCAGGTCAGTCTGGGTCAGAAGTCCTCATGGGGATTAACGACCAGGTCAGTCTGGGTCAGAAGTCCTCATAGGGATTAACGACCAGGTCAGTCTGGGTCAGAAGTCCTCATAGGGATTAACGACCAGGTCAGTCTGGGTCAGAAGTCCTCATGGGGATTAACGACCAGGTCAGTCTGGGTCAGAAGTCCTCATAGTGATTAAAGACCAGGTCAGTCTGGATCAGAAGTTTCTACCTGTGCATGTTCTGCACCTGGATAACCCTAAGTGGAAACGTATGGAGTCCTGTCTGCTCCACTGCTCCTAAAGCTAATGTTGAATGAAGCAGAGACCTGTTCATAGAATGACTCTCTCTTCCTGTCCGATGGGCACAGCTGCTACGCAACTGCCATCCAAAGTGTGTAAAAGTAAATAATTGAAGACGGTTTAGAGCAAATCACATCATTGTGTTATTTTTCATTCTTTCCACCACCAGCGCTGCCCCCTGTCCATCTCTTCTTTTATCCAACGATACAGGGAAGCTTTAATGCCCTAGTTAAAGCAATGAATGACCCCATGTAATTGAAATCAATAAAGCCTGGCGAGCTGGTAGGCGAGAGTGCTGAGACTTACACATTGTATGAAATAATATGAGCCCCTGCCTTGGCCACGCTTCAGCACTACCGCACATTCTACACTTTGCTGTGAAAGTCATTGGAAGTCTAGAAACTTGGTGTAGAAGTCCAACAAGCAGCCAGTGACCAATACATCAGTGCACAAAATAGTGGAACGATCAAGCAGAAATATGATTCATGACGGAATACTAATTGTATTTTCTCCTTCGCTGTTGTTTTCACTCCTTCCCTCTTCCCCCCCCTGTTCTCTCTCTCTCTGACTCTCTCAGCCATAACCAGAAGAGCACGTCGTTCCGACACCCTGTGACTGGACAGATATCTCCAGAAAACACTGAATATATGCTCCACGACAAGTGAGTGCACCTCTACTATATTTTTTACTCGAGGAAGGTTATAATGTGGGCTTCAGTGTAACGTCTGGTTGGTCCAACGTCATGCTGGGAGGAGATGAGAATAGGGTGTAATTTAGCTCAGATTAGAGTGAGATTGTCTGCTGGGATGAGATGAGGAGGAACAGAAACTGACTGCCTGAGGAATGCTGGAAATGGAATTCATAACTGCTTGCACTCCCAGTTCAATTGTTTGTGTATTTTTCAGGTATCATCTTAATTGGTAATGAGTCAACTATGGTTCACATTATGTCTTTGACTGTGGCCATGGCAAGCCTGAAGCCATTCATCTGTCTGAAACATCACACTTGTTATTACCACAGAGTTTTTTTCATCAGAGAGCAATGTATAGAGTATTTTCTGCAGGTTATAGCTGCAGTCCTGAAGTTGATTGTGTGAGTGGTACGGCCATGGTGGAGCCCCAGCTGGTGTGATGAGGTTGAATAGCATGGGACCTCGTGTTAGCGACACATGCACAGAGTTGGTTTGACCTAGACATACTGGGACTTATCTTTAAGTTGTAGAGCTTGCTTGTAAGTGCCTCTAAAACATGGGAGATGACATGGCATGACTGATAGAAGAATTTGTATGTTTAAGATGATGACTAAAGTATTCCACCCTGAAACTGTATAACTGTGTGAAATGTGTTAGAATCATAAGAATATAATCTGATGTGTGTCGCTTGGTTAGAATTAGAACTAGGGCATTGTATTTTGTAGCTATGCAAGCAGGGAGCAATTGTGAAACAAAAACTATGTATGGGGGTAGTGGGAAAAAATACTGCCTGCCTAAGCAGGGAGTAGCCTATGATAAGAAACTTGTGTGTGTATAAAAAGACTTGCTCTGCACTAGGGGGGCAGAGCGCTCTCTGAATAAAGAAATTATCTATTGCAGGCTGAGACTGTCTTTCTTTGAACTGGAGATTTACAACCTTCAGGAATTAGACAGAGATATAAAATAGTTAGAACATTGGGATATAAATTCTCGTGGCAATGACATTCCTGACATACAGGGGAAGGATCTTAATATGATCACTCTTTTGTTGCTGAGAATTGTCCTGTTTTATTGCTGTGAAATACAGTGGGGCAAAAAAGTATTTAGTCAGCCACCAATTGTGCAAGTTCTCCCACATAAAAAGATGAGAGGCCTGTAATTTTAATCATATATACACTTCAACTATGACAGACAAAATGAGAAAAGCAAATCCAGAAAATCACATTGTAGGATTTTTAATGAATTTATTTGCAAATTATGGTGGAAAATAAGTATTTGGTCAATAACAAAAGTTTCTCAATACTTTGTTATATACCCTTTGTTGGCAATGACAGAGGTCAAACGTTTTCTGTAAGTCTTCACAAGGTTTTCACACCCTGTTGCTGGTATTTTGGCCCATTCCTCCATGCAGATCTCCTCTAGAGCAGTGATGTTTTGGGGTTGTTGCTGGGCAACACACTTTCAACTACCTCCAAAGATGTTCTATGGGGTTGAGATCTGGAGACTGGCGAGGCCACTCCAGGACCTTGAAATGCTTCTTACGAAGTCACTCCTTCGTTGCCCGGGCGGTGTGTTTGGGATCATTGTCATGCTGAAAGACCCAGCCACGTTTCATGTTCAATGCCCTTGCTGATGGAAGGAGGTTTTCACTCAAAATCTCACGATTCATGGCCCCATTCATTCTTTCCTTTACACGGATCAGTCGTCCTGGTACCTTTTCAGAAAAACAGCCCCAAAGCATGATGTTTCCACCCCCATGCTTCACAGTAGGTATGTTGTTCTTGGGATGCAACTCAGCATTCTTTGTCCTCCAAACACGACGAGTTGAGTTTTTACCAAAAAGTTCTATTTTGGTTTCATCTGACCATATGACATTCTCACAATCTCATTCTGGATCATCCAAATGCTCTCTAGCAAACTTCAGACGGGCCTGGACATGTACTGACTTAAGCAGGGGGACACGTCTGGCACTGCAGGATTTGAGTCCCTGGCGGCGTAGTGTGTTACTGATGGTAGGCTTTGTTACTTTGGTCCCGGTTCTCTGCAGGTTATTCACTAGGTCCCCCCGTGTGGTTCTGGGATTTTTGCTCACCGTTCTTGTGATCATTTTGACCCCACGGGGTGAGATCTTGCGTGGAGCCCCAGATCGAGGGAGATTATCAGTGGTCTTGTATGTCTTCCATTTCCTAATAATTGCTCCCACAGTTGATTTCTTCTAACCAAGCTGCTTACCTATTGCAGATTCAGTCTTCCCAGCCTGGTATAGGTCTACAATTTTGTTTCTGGTGTCCTTTGACAGCTCTTTGGTCTTGGCCATAGTGGAGTTTGGAGTGTGACTGTATGAGGTTGTGGACAGGTGTCTTTTATACTGGTAACAAGTTCAAACAGGTGCCATTAATACAGGTAACGAGTGGAGGACAGAGGAGCCTCTTCAAGAAGAAGTTACAGGTCTGTGAGAGCCAGAAATCTTGCTTGTTTGTAGGTGACCAAATACTTATTTTCCACCATCATTTGCAATTTAATACAAAATCCTACAATGTGATTTTCTGTATTTTTTTCTCTCTCATTTTGTCTGTCATCGTAGAAGTGTACCTATGATGAAAATTACAGGCCTCATATTTCTAAGTAGGAGAACATGCACAATTTGGTGGCTGACTAAATACTTTTTGTCCCACTGTACATAAATTCACTGAAAACCCACACTAACACAAGGTTATATTAACACTATTGCACTTTTTATGTAACTTTTGGCCAGCTAATAGCTGATAAGGAGGTTTTCACTCAAAAGTTAAAGAAACATTATGGACTAAACATTCAAATCCTGTTGCTGTGGGATGATTTTGTTGTGACAGTATAGGCCAAATTAATATCCTACATCTGTACCATGACTTTCATGTTAACTATTCATGATAAATTGCCCTGATGTTACTAAACTGTCATTATGACGCATTCGAACAATAGCAGGACCACAGTTGAGTCCTTTATCTTTCTGTCATAAATGTGTATGGCAGGTGTCAACAACATAATTACGGTGGTGTTATGTTGGCTTTAGGATTCATGGCTCAATGTGTTAGTGTAGCAGATGTAGCAGAGATCAGTGTAACTGATCTCCACTGTCACAGTGTTGAAAGGTAATTTGCAGGAGTGACATGAAGCTCATTGGGATTCCTCTCTTCTCCACCCCAACCCTCCTGTATCCCTCATCACTGTTGAGCCAGGGATTTGTACACCATCAGGGGGTTTAAAAGTTAAAGTGCATATTCCCTGCACTGTAGGGGCCACAGTAAGTGAATTATTCTATTACTATCTAATACCAGATCAAAGCTCAGTAGACCAGCCATGCTTAGAATAGCATTATACTCATGCTCTTCCCACAAGAATATGTGACGAATCAAATGTATTTAAATAGCATGATTAATGTCCTCTGTCCTTTGTCATAGTTTACTGTTGATACATTTCACATTATCACCAGTCCTTTAAAATGCTGTCATCATCATAATCCTCCACTCCTAGTCAACCATACTGTAGACTTCTTCCCAGTACAGTGAAATCATGTAGCTATGACAGAGATCATATATTTGAAAATGCTTGGAGCATTGTGGAAATATGACAGAGGCCCATCATGTAGGAGACGGGCAGCCCAGTGTTCTTGGCATGGCCTGATTGATACCCCTCATTAGAGACTGTGGGTGCGGCCTGAGTCACACACACACACACACACACACACACACACACACACACACACACACACACACACACACACACACACACACACACACACACACACACACACACACACACACACACACACACACACACACACACACACACACACACACACACACACACACACACACACAACATCATCATCACAGAAAAACACTGGGAGAGGTTATTATCCCACAGAGTTCACTGCCACTCAAGTGGCACACCCTTGACCTCTCACCCCATGCCATCTGTTCAGTGGTATATCCCTGCCCCCACTGTATGCTGATGGACTCTACCACTACCAAAGCCAGTGAGTAGGAGGTGTATGGTAGGCTACAGCGTTTCTATCTTACAGCCAGTCTGTTAGGAGAAATATCACCCTCTTGGAATTCCCCTTTTTCCTCTTTTAAAGTGTATTGAATGCCTGTGGTGTGCAGGGGTAGAATAAGCTAAAGTAACAGGACTTATGAAGCCCCTTGACACTCTGCTGGCTGCTATTTATACTACGGCCAACTTGTTTTACTTCTCTCTATCTCTTCCTCCCAGTCATACTTTAGTTGTGGAAATAGAGCATCGTAACAGCTGGGGTACTGATGCACCCAGGGGGAAGCGTGTGTGTTATGCAGTGATGATGCCTACGCTCTGGCTTGCATAGCCAAAACAGACAGCCAGGGCAGATTGTTGCAGTTGGTTGCTGTAGCAGCCAGGGTGTGGATGTCACCCATGCTGAGACCCAGATATGGATGGCGAAGTAGGTTCCCTCTCCTGTATTCCCTCTGGAATGTAGGATGGGTACAGGATGGACAGGCAGGCACACTCAGTGCTGACAGACTCAGTGACAGGGTCATATATATATATATATATATATATATATATATATATATATATATATATATATATATATATATATATATATATATATATATATACTGCTCAGAAAAATAAAGGGAACACTAAAATAACACATCCTAGATCTGAATTAATGAAATATTCGTATTAAATACAAAAATGATTAATGGAAATCAAATTTATCAACCCATGGAGGTCTGGATTTGGAGTCGCACTCAATTAAAGTGGAAAACCACACTACAGGCTGATCCAACTTTGATGTAATGTCCTTAAAACAAGTCAAAATGAGGCTCAGTAGTGTGTGTGGCCTCCACGTGCCTGTATGATCTCCCTACAATGCCTGGGCATGCTCCTGATGAGGTGGCGGATGGTCTCCTGAGGGATCTCCTCCCAGACCTGGACTAAAGCATCCGCCAACTCCTGGACAGTCTGTGGTGCAACGTGGCGTTGGTGGATGGAGCGAGACATGATGTCCCAGATGTGCTCAATTGGATTCAGGCCTGGGGAATGGGCGGGCCAGTCCATAGCATCAGTGCTCCTCCTGCTCCTCCTTGCACAAAGGCGGAGGTAGCGGTCCTGCTGCTGGGTTGTTGCCCTCCTACGGCCTCCTCCACGTCTTCTTATGTATTGGTAGCGCCTCCATGCTCTGGACACTACGCTGACACACAGCAAACCTTCTTGCCACAGCTCGCATTGATGTGCCATCCTGGATGAGCTGCACTACCTGAGCCACTTGTGTGGGTTGTAGACTCCGTCTCATGCTACCAGTAGAGTGAAAGCACCGCCAGCATTCAAAAGTGACCCAAACATCAGCCAGGAAGCATAGGAACTGAGAAGTGGTCTGTGGTCCCCACCTGCAGAACCACTACTTTATTGGGGGTGTCTTGCTAATTGTGTATAATTTCCACCTGTTGTCTATTCCATTTGCACAACAGCATGTGAAATGTATTGTCAATCAGTGTTGCTTCCTAAGTGGACAGTTCGATTTCACAGAAGTGTGATTGACTTGGAGTTACATTGTGTTGTTTAAGTGTTCCCTTTATTTTGTGTGTGTGTGTGTGTGTGTTTAAGTGTTCCCTTTATTTTTGTGTGTGTGTGTGTGTGTGTGTGTGTGTGTTTGTGTACCAGTCAAAGGTTTGGACACACCTACTCATTCCAGGGCTTTTCTTTATTTTTTTACTATTTTCTACGTTGTAGAATAGGAGGTGAAGCTGGTTGAGAGAATGCCAAAAGTGTGCAAAGCTGTCAAGGCAAAGTGTGACTACTTTGAAGAATCTCAAATATAAAATATATATTTTCATTTGTTGAATACTTTTTTGTTTACTACATGATTCCATATGTGTTATTTCATCATTTTGAGGTCTTCACTATTATTCTACAAATAAAAATAGTGCAAATAAAGAAAAGCCCTGGAATGAGGAGGTGTGTCCACATTTTTGACTGGTACTGTATATTAAGGCTAACCCTGTTTGGTCGATAGGCTATTTGTCAGCAGCTCAAGATTTTTTTTAGTTGAGCCGTGGAAAATATATACAGAACATTTATGGCACACGAGACACCTGTCTGATTCACGCCTATCTGAGTGGACAAATCCATTGCGGAGGCTGCGGGGATGGCACACCAATATCACCAGTAGTACATTTACCTTCCCATCATTTCTATTCTACAATGTTTGTTTGATTATGTCAATTTCTGTTAATGGATTCAATATACAGTATTATTATTACAGTCTTACTGTTGTCATTTTAGGAGTGGACACGTTGTTTGCGGAGCACACAACCTTTTTCTTGTGAGAATAAAGTTTTTTATTTCATTCCATTTACAAGTTGTTAATTTATTCATTGTCTTTTATTCAAAGCGCTCCTGTCAATCTTGAGTAAGGACATGCACCATGCACCCATAGAAGTATGCCTAGGCTACCTGACCTGCACACAAATGTAGACCTATAAATGTGCCCGTTTGGCGAGCTGATGCTATTTCTGATTGCCTTAACTCACCATCACTGTGGAGCCTCTGAAAGTAATTCTTTCTTCGCCTCAAACAGCAAGGAAAGAAAGTCTGTTTTTACATCCATTGAGAACGATAATAGTTACTCAACTTAGCCTATTTGAAAAATATTTCCAGCTCTCTCCTTTTTGATAACAACAGCATGAAAGGGGGAAAAAATGTCATGCCGGAGCTCACTGGCGAAGGAAACTCTTAAATGCCCCAGAATGTTTTATACAACGTGGCAAGCACCAGCTTGGGACTGGACCTAGTTGATAATTGATACAATGTTTCAAGTTCCTTGCAGACAGCCAATGTGATTTCTAGGAAAATTATTTTGATCAGGATATTTTCTACCTGGGGCTGCATAATCTTTATTTGTTGGCTATTTTTACATATTGTCAATGACAATAGAAGTTACCTTTTAGAAGTTACCTTTTAGATTTCTATCATTTTCAGAGAATTTTGAATTTATATTTTAGTAGACACTCTTATCCAGAGCATACATTTTCATACTTTTTTTTATACTGGTCCCCCGTGGGAATTGAACTCACAACCCTGGCATTGCAATCGCCATGCTTTTGTAACAGTATAATTTTAAACCGTCCCCTCGCCCATACCCGGGCACGAACCAGGGACCTTCTGCACACATCAACAACAGTCACCCACGAAGCATCGTTACCCATCGCTCCTTGCAGAGCAAGGGGAACTACTACTTCAAGGTCTCAGAGCAAGTGACGTAACTGATTGAAACGCTATTTAGCGCACACCGCTAACTAAGCTAGCCGTTTCATATCCGTTACACTTTACCAACTGAGCGACACAGGAGCACGTGACATTGATTTTGAGATACAGTATGAAGACTTTTTTTCTAAATGAAATGAAACTGTTCCACGAAAATGTGCATTTGAAAATCTGCAGGTCAGTAGAAATGGTACAGATAACTTGGCACTCCAAATGGAAAAGATTGCCGACCGGTGGTGTAGCCTATTACCGGCAATATAGCTTAACCAGAAGAAAGAAAACATGTTCTCGACCAAACGCTCCTGAAGTTGCCGGTAATAGGCTACACCACCGGTCGGCAATCTTCTGGCTCCCTCTTTAGAAATTAATTTTTAATCGCAGTGCTTAAAGCATCAGATAAGCTCAGTAGCCTACGTATAGTCAATTTTATTCAAACATAGCGTGTGTCTATAAATGGAAAAATACACATTTTAAAATTTCCAACAATCTATTGGTCGAAAGAACAGATGACTTGGTCGCCCAATATTTATTTTAGTCAGGAACAGCCCTAAAGTGTGTGTGTGTGTGTGTGTGTGTGCGCGCACGCACATACATACATACATACATACATACATACATACATACATACATACATACATACAGTGGGGCAAAAAAGTATTTAGTCAGCCACCAATTGTGCAAGTTTTCCCACTTAAAAAGATGAGAGGTCTGTAATAGGTCCACTACAACTATGACAGACAAGGGGAAGAAAAAAATCCTGAAAATCACATTGTAGGATTTTTTATTAATTTATTTGCAAATGATGGTGGAAAATAAGTATTTGGTCAGCTACAAACAAGCAATTTTTCTGGCTCTCTTCTGGCTTTCACAGACCTGTAACTTCTTCTTTAAGAGGCTCCTCTGTCCTCCACTCGTTACCTGTATTAATAGCACCTGTATGAACTTGTTATCAGTATAAAAGACACCTGTCCACAACCTCAAACAGTCACACTCCAAACTCCACTATGGCCAAGACCAAAGAGCTGTCAAAGGACTCCAGAAACAAAATTGTAGACCTGCACCAGGCTGGGAAGACTGAATCTGCAATAGGTAAGCAGCTTGGTTTGAAGAAATGAACGGTGGGAGCAATTATTAGGAAATGGAAGACATACAAGACCACTGATAATCTCCCTCGATCTGGGGCTCCACGCAAGATCTCACTCCGTGGGGTCAAAATGATCACAAGAACAGTGAGCAAAAATCCCAGAACCACACGGGGGGACCTAGTGAATGACCTGCAGAGAGCTGGGACCAAAGTAACAAAGCCTCAGTAACACACTACGCCACAGCCTCCCGGGTGGCGCAGTGGTTAAGGGCGCTGTACTGCAGTGCCAGCTGTGCCATCAGACTCTGGGTTCGCGCCCAGGCTCTGTCGCAACCGGCCGCGACCGGGAGGTCCGTGGGGTGACTCACAATTGGCCTAGCGTCGTCCAGGTTCGGGAGGGCTTGGTCGGTAGGGATGTCCTTGTCTCATCGCGCACCAGCGACTCCTGTGGTGGGCCGGGCGCAGTGCGCGCTAACCAAGGTTGCCAGGTGCAAGGTGTTTCCTCCGACACATTGGTTGCGGCTGGCTTCCGGGTTGGATGCGCGCTGTGTTAAGAAGCAGTGCGGCTTGGTTGGGTTGTGTATTGACTTTCAACCTTCGTCTCTCCCGAGCCGTATGGGAGTTGTAGCAATGAGACAAGATAGTAGCTACTAAAACAATTGGATACCATGAAATTGGGGAGAAAAAGGGGTCAAATTCAAAAACAAACAACAAAAAACACACTATGCCGCCAGGGATTCAAGTCCTGCAGTGCCAGACGTGTCCCCCTGTTTAAGCCAGTAAAAAAAAAAAAAGCTTGTCCGGATAAGACAAGGTGAGCGCTAATCATCAGTCCTGTGTCATGCCAACAGTAATGCATCCTGAGAGCATTCATGTGTGAGGTTGCTTCTCAGCCAAATGAGTGGGCTCACTCACAATTTTGCCTAAGAACACAGCCATGACTAAAGACTGGTACCAACACATCCTCCAAGAGCAACTTTTCCCAACCATCCAGGAACAGTTTGGTGATGAACAATGCCTTTTCCAGCATGACGGAGCACCTTGCCCAAAGGCAAAAGTGATAACTAATTGGCTCGGGTAACAAAACATTGATATTTTGGGTCCATGGCCAGGAAACTCCCCAGACCGTAATCCCATTGAGAACTTGTGGTCAATTCTCAAGAGGCGGGTGGACAAACAAAACCCCACAAATTCTGACAAACTTCAAGCATTGATTATGCAAGAATGGGCTGCCATCAGTCAGGATGTGGCCCAGAAGTTAATTGACAGCATGCCAGGGCGTATTGCAGATGTCTTGAAAAAGAAGGGTCGACACTGCAAATATTGACTCTTTGCATCAACTTCATGTAATTGTCAATAAAAGCCTTTGACACTTATGAAATGCTTGTAATTATACTTCAGTATTCCATAGTAACATCTGACAAAAATATCTAGAGACACTGAAGCAGCAAACTTTGGAAATTAACATTTGTATAATTCTCAACTTTTGGCTGTGTGTGTGTGTGTGTGTGTGTGTGTGTGTGTGTGTGTGTGTGTGTGTGTATCCTCGTTATTATTATTTTATTGTGTTACTATTTATTTTTTCTCTAACTGGTTGGAAAATAACTCTTAAGTAAGCATCACAATAAAGTCTACAACTGTTGTATTCGACGCATGTTACATAAGGCTAGATGCATTCTGGTGCATTCTCTGGGGACTGAACAAACTGTATCTCTCTCCTGTGAGTTGTGTTGCATACACTTGTGCTTGAAGGATGAAAATATTCACTTGATTGCTCCTCAGTGAATCTCACTTAGACACTTGTGCTTAAAGTTCAAGGAACAATATATAAGATTTTCCTCTCAGTGAAAGACACTTTTTCATACTTTCTTGAGATGTTGTTGCCTTTCGCAGTAAACATTGACTAACTGCATGCCAAACTCAGATAGCTCCTTATCTGATGTGCTGGCTTGGAATGTAAACACTCTGTTATGCCTTCTACCCAGCCCTGATGGGATGGAATAAATCATTAGGCATTGGACTAGACTGTTGGACTAGACTAGAGGTGAAATCGGGGTGAAATCCTAATAGACTCTAGGTGAAACCCTATTGGACTGGAGGTGAAACCCTATTGGACTGGAGGTGAAACCCTATTGGACTGGAGGTGAAACCCTATTGGACTGGAGGTGAAACCCTATTGGACTGGAGGTGAAACCCTATTGGACTGGAGGTGAAACCCTATTGGACTGGAGGTGAAACCCTATTGGACTGGAGGTGAAACCCTATTGGACTGGAGGTGAAACCCTATTGGACTGGAGGTGAAACCCTATTGGACTGGAGGTGAAACCCTATTGGACTGGAGGTGAAACCCTATTGGACTGGACTGGAGGTGAAACCCTATTGGACTGGACTGGAGGTGAAACCCTATTGGACTGGACTGGAGGTGAAACCCTATTGGACTCGACTGGAGGTGAAACCCTATTGGACTCGACTGGAGGTGAAACCCTATTGGACTCGACTGGAGGTGAAACCCTATTGGACTCGACTGGAGGTGAAACCCTATTGGACTCGACTGGAGGTGAAACCCTATTGGACTCGACTGGAGGTGAAACCCTATTGGACTCGACTGGAGGTGAAACCCTATTGGACTCGACTGGAGGTGAAACCCTATTGGACTCGACTGGAGGTGAAACCCTATTGGACTCGACTGGAGGTGAAACCCTATTGGACTCGACTGGAGGTGAAACCCTATTGGACTCGACTGGAGGTGAAACCCTATTGGACTCGACTGGAGGTGAAACCCTATTGGACTCGACTGGAGGTGAAACCCTATTGGACTCGACTGGAGGTGAAACCCTATTGGACTGGAGGTGAAACCCTATTGGACTGGAGGTGAAACCCTATTGGACTGGAGGTGAAACCCTATTGGACTGGAGGTGAAACCCTATTGGACTGGAGGTGAAACCCTATTGGACTGGAGGTGAAACCCTATTGGACTGGAGGTGAAACCCTATTGGACTGGACTGGAGGTGAAACCCTATTGGACTGGACTGGAGGTGAAACCCTATTGGACTCGACTGGAGGTGAAACCCTATTGGACTCGACTGGAGGTGAAACCCTATTGGACTCGACTGGAGGTGAAACCCTATTGGACTCGACTGGAGGTGAAACCCTATTGGACTCGACTGGAGGTGAAACCCTATTGGACTCGACTGGAGGTGAAACCCTATTGGACTCGACTGGAGGTGAAACCCTATTGGACTCGACTGGAGGTGAAACCCTATTGGACTCGACTGGAGGTGAAACCCTATTGGACTCGACTGGAGGTGAAACCCTATTGGACTCGACTGGAGGTGAAACCCTATTGGACTCGACTGGAGGTGAAACCCTATTGGACTCGACTGGAGGTGAAACCCTATTGGACTCGACTGGAGGTGAAACCCTATTGGACTGGAGGTGAAACCCTATTGGACTGGAGGTGAAACCCTATTGGACTGGAGGTGAAACCCTATTGGACTGGGCTGGAGGTGAAACCCTATTGGACTGGGCTGGAGGTGAAACCCTATTGGACTCGACTGGAGGTGAAACCCTATTGGACTCGACTGGAGGTGAACAGATTCGCTATATTGATTAGAATGTTAAAGCCTGAACAGATACGGTATATTGATCAGAATGTTAAAGCCTGAACAGATAAAACATATTGATCAGAATGTTAAAGCCTGAACAGATATGGCATATTGATTAGAATGTTAAAGCATGAACAGATATGGCATATTGATTAGAATGTTAAAGCATGAACAGATATGGCATATTGATTAGAATGTTAAAGCCTGAACAGATATGGCATATTGATTAGAATGTTAAAGCATGAACAGATATGGCATATTGATTAGAATGTTAAAGCCTGAACAGATATGGCATATTGATTAGAATGTTAAAGCATGAACAGATATGGCATATTGATTAGAATGTTAAAGCCTGAACAGATATGGCATATTGATTAGAATGTTAAAGCCTGAACAGATATGGCATATTGATTAGAATGTTAAAGCCTGAACAGATATGGCATATTGATTAGAATGTTAAAGCATGAACAGATATGGCATATTGATTAGAATGTTAAAGCCTGAACAGATATGGCATATTGATTAGAATGTTAAAGCCTGAACAGATATGGCATATTGATTAGAATGTTAAAGCATGAACAGATATGGCATATTGATTAGAATGTTAAAGCATGAACAGATATGGCATATTGATTAGAATGTTAAAGCATGAACAGATATGGCATATTGATTAGAATGTTAAAGCCTGAACAGATATGGCATATTGATTAGAATGTTAAAGCCTGAACAGATATGGCATATTGATTAGAATGTTAAAGCATGAACAGATATGGCATATTGATCAGAATGTTAAACACCCCTGGGTCAGGATGAGGTGATTATTTGACCTGAGTGCGTCTTCAAGCTCTTCATACAGTATTGTCCTCCAAACACAGCCTGACTCCAGGGAACAGCAATACACTCTATACTGTACTGTACAGTGAGAGAGGGATATTTTAATAATTTAACCTCCAGGAGAGAGAAAAACACACAGCAGAAAACAGGGAGACCTCCTCTGACTAGAATAATTTGTCATGTTCCGCCTAAAGCAGAGTTATTACCCGGGCCAGTTAGACTTGCAAGCTGACTGTAGGTGTATTAGTTATGCAGAATGTTATGAACATGATTAGTCAGCTAAAAACTACTTGTTGTCATATAATGAAAGATGCCAGAGCACAAGGTGGGTGGCACTATCAAATGTATCAAAATGAACTGATTGAGATAGAAGAATAGAATGACTGCCTACAGTGCATTTCCTTTGTGCTGTATCACAGAGGAGAGATCTGGGTTTGCTTTGGTCTGATCCTGCACTGCTGTATTCCTGCTCTGTAGCAGAACTGTTGCTGAGGCTGGGCTAAGACTGAGCTGCAGCTTGCAGTGTATGCTGGGAGTAGGCTGCTGCTGAGGCCGTTCCTCTCAGGTGGTAGGTTACCTATATGGCTCCAGGCCTTTCTCTCTGATGTGAAATATTGCTCCTTTACTCTGCCACATCCCACAGCAGATTTCCCAGGGAACGCTTCAAAAGACGGCAGAGGTAGACAGCATGAAAGCTGCAAATGAAACAGGCGAGGGTCCCCTTGGTGCAGAGGGAAATGTGCTGTAAAAATGTTGGATGGGATCCAGAGAGTTGGAACAAAGTTTTTTAGTTCCATAGTCAGTCCCTCGCCTTTGGCTGTGCCTCTGTGTTGTTTATGTCCTGCACCAGCCTGCCCTGGCCGTAGACACATCCCAATACCTCTCCTCTTTCAAAGCTGCACAGGAACACAGCACGGCCAACAGGAAAAAACACTAGTTACAACATCTTTCATGTTCAGGCAGAACAATGCAGGGGTCCCGTGTCAGTAGTGGTGGAGTGGGCGGTCAAGCACGGCTTCCTAGTGTACGCACACACTGAGGAAGAGCACACGCTGAGGAAGAGCACACGCTGAGGAAGAGCACACGCTGAGGAAGAGCACACGCTGAGGAAGAGCACACGCTGAGGAAGAGCACACGCTGAGGAAGAGCACACGCTGAGGAAGAGCACACGCTGAGGAAGAGCACACGCTGAGGAAGAGCACACGCTGAGGAAGCGCACACGCTGAGGAAGCGCACACGCTGAGGAAGCGCACACGCTGAGGAAGCGCACACGCTGAGGAAGCGCACACGCTGAGGAAGCGCACACGCTGAGGAAGCGCACACGCTGAGGAAGCGCACACGCTGAGGAACACGCTGAGGAAGCGCACACGCTGAGGAAGCGCACACGCTGAGGAAGAGCACACGCTGAGGAAGAGCACACGCTGAGGAAGAGCACACGCTGAGGAAGAGCACACGCTGAGGAAGAGCACACGCTGAGGAAGAGCACACGCTGAGGAAGAGCACACGCTGAGGAAGAGCACACGCTGAGGAAGAGCACACGCTGAGGAAGAGCACACGCTGAGGAAGAGCACACGCTGAGGAAGAGCACACGCTGAGGAAGAGCACACGCTGAGGAAGAGCACACGCTGAGGAAGCGCACACGCTGAGGAAGCGCACACGCTGAGGAAGCGCACACGCTGAGGAAGCGCACACGCTGAGGAAGCGCACACGCTGAGGAAGCGCACACGCTGAGGAAGCGCACACGCTGAGGAAGCGCACACGCTGAGGAAGCGCACACGCTGAGGAAGCGCACACGCTGAGGAAGCGCACACGCTGAGGAAGCGCACACACTGAGGAAGCGCGCACACGTACACTGAGGAAGCGCGCACACGTACACTGAGGAAGCGCGCACACGTACACTGAGGAAGCGCGCACACGTACACTGAGGAAGAGCGCACACGTACACTGAGGGGGAGCACACACTTACACTGAGGAGATACTTTTCAGAAATCTAATATCTGTACTATATAGCAATGAGGACATTAGGCTTATTCAGTTTAGTTAAATCTTCTTGAGTACTTGCTTTGAAGTGAACCTACAGCCACCGGCTTTCTCTAGGCAGCCCAGCCCCTGCCTTCGTTTCCAGAGAGCAGTGAGTTCTGTGAGTGATGCCCAGAATGGACGGCTCTGTGTAGGCGGCACTTTCATGGCTGTCTGAGTGCCACAGAGGAGTGAACCTCTGAGTGAAGCTTCCCTCCTACACACACAAACACACCACTGAGATGGCAGGGACACATGGTGAATGGAGAGGTTTTTTTAAAAGGTTGAGCAGCACAGATGGACCTCAGCTTGCTCCCTAAGGCTTTAAAGTCTCTGACACGCTCCTAACATCATTCTATGACCGTCACTATTATAGAAAAACTATGGTACGGGTCATTTCAATAAAACTGTGCCCTTAGCTAGTAAAGAAATGACCAATTAATCATAGGTAATACATGTCATTTGAAAATGTCAAAGTTAATTCCTATCCCTGTGCATGTCAGTTTGAGGGTTTGAGTTTCAGGCATATCCTCTGCATAGTGTAATTAACAGACAGGTTGGTCTGTCAGTAAGACATCTTCGATTTCAGCCCTAAGCAACTCTGATCCCACAGCCACCTCTTGTCCTGAACTCAGCATCCTCTTTACACTATCTGCTATGAATAGGAAAGAACCACAAATAACCTAACAAATGAAAAGTGCCTGATAGAGATGTAATACACCGTTTTATCCTTAAACCTACGTAAAGAAGGGCCTCCTAGTGGAGCTACTAACATGTCTGTCTCAACGGGCTGCAGACATTGTACCATCCTCACACAGACTTCTTGCTCATGAACCTACCGTAAATAGCTGAGGATGACCTTATCAAGAATGTTGTGTGAGCAGCACGTCCATATAAACTGGCAGTAAATTGATTAGGCAAAGCTACCTCTGTGATGAATGATTCACTCTGATTAGGTATAGCTACCTCTGTGATGAATGGTACACTCTGATTAGGCATAGCTACCTCTGTGATGAATGGTACACTCTGATTAGGCATAGCTACGTCTGATTAGGTATAGCTACCTCTGTGATGAATGGTACACTCTGATTAGGCATAGCTACCTCTGATTAGGTATAGCTACCTCTGTGATGAATGGTACACTCTGATTAGGCATAGCTACCTCTGATTAGGTATAGCTACCTCTGTGATGAATGATACACTCTGATTAGGTATAGCTACCTCTGTGATGAATGATACACTCTGATTAGGCATAGCTACCTCTGATTAGGTATAGCCACCTCTGTGATGAATGATACACTCTGATTAGGTATAGCCACCTCTGTGATGAATGGTACACTCTGATTAGGCATAGCTACCTCTGTGATGAATGATACACTCTGATTAGGCATAGCTACCTCTGATTAGGTATAGCTACCTCTGTGATGAATGGTACACTCTGATTAGGCATAGCTACCTCTGATTAGGTATAGCTACCTCTGTGATGAATGATACACTCTGATTAGGCATAGCTACCTCTGATTAGGTATAGCTACCTCTGTGATGAATGGTACACTCTGATTAGGCATAGCCACCTCTGTGATGAATGGTACACTCTGATTAGGCATAGCCACCTCTGTGATGAATGGTACACTCTGATTAGGCATAGCCACCTCTGTGATGAATGGTACACTCTGATTAGGCATAGCTACCTCTGATTAGGTATAGCTACCTCTGTGATGAATGGTACACTCTGATTAGGCATAGCTACCTCTGATTAGGTATAGCTACCTCTGTGATGAATGATACACTCTGATTAGGCATAGCTACCGCTGATTAGGTATAGCTACCTCTGTGATGAATGGTACACTCTGATTAGGCATAGCCACCTCTGTGATGAATGGTACACTCTGATTAGGCATAGCCACCTCTGTGCTGAATGGTACACTCTGATTAGGCATAGCCACCTCTGTGATGAATGGTACACTCTGATTAGGCATAGCCACCTCTGTGATGAATGGTACACTCTGATTAGGCATAGCTACCTCTGTGATGAATGGTACACTCTGATTAGGCATAGCTACCTCTGTGATGAATGGTACACTCTGATTAGGCATAGCTACCTCTGATTAGGTATAGCCACCTCTGTGATGAATGATACACTCTGATTAGGCATAGCTACCTCTGATTAGGTATAGCTACCTCTGTGATGAATGGTACACTCTGATTAGGCATAGCCACCTCTGTGATGAATGGTACACTCTGATTAGGCATAGCCACCTCTGTGATGAATGGTACACTCTGATTAGGCATAGCCACCTCTGTGATGAATGGTACACTCTGATTAGGCATAGCTACCTCTGATTAGGCATAGCCACCTCTGTGATGAATGATACACTCTGATTAGGCATAGCTACCTCTGATTAGGCATAGCCACCTCTGTGATGAATGGTACACTCTGATTAGGCATAGCTACCTCTGATTAGGCATAGCCACCTCTGTGATGAATGGTACACTCTGATTAGGCATAGCTACCTCTGATTAGGCATAGCCACCTCTGTGATGAATGATACACTCTGATTAGGCATAGCTACCTCTGATTAGGCATAGCCACCTCTGTGATGAATGATACACTCTGATTAGGCATAGCCACCTCTGTGATGAATGATACACTCTGATTAGGCATAGCTACCTCTGATTAGGCATAGCCACCTCTGTGATGAATGATACACTCTGATTAGGCATAGCCACCTCTGTGATGAATGATACACTCTGATTAGGCATAGCTACCTCTGATTAGGCATAGCCACCTCTGTGATGAATGATACACTCTGATTAGGCATAGCCACCTCTGTGATGAATGATACACTCTGATTAGGCATAGCCACCTCTGTGATGAATGATACACTCTGATTAGGCATAGCTACCTCTGATTAGGCATAGCCACCTCTGTGATGAATGATACACTCTGATTAGGCATAGCCACCTCTGTGATGAATGATACACTCTGATTAGGCATAGCCACCTCTGTGATGAATGATACACTCTGATTAGGCATAGCTACCTCTGATTAGGCATAGCCACCTCTGTGATGAATGATACACTCTGATTAGGCATAGCCACCTCTGTGATGAATGATACACTCTGATTAGGCATAGCTACCTCTGATTAGGCATAGCCACCTCTGTGATGAATGATACACTCTGATTAGGCATAGCCACCTCTGTGATGAATGATACACTCTGATTAGGCATAGCCACCTCTGTGATGAATGATACACTCTGATTAGGCATAGCTACCTCTGTGATGAATGGTACACTCTGATTAGGCATAGCCACCTCTGTGATGAATGATACACTCTGATTAGGCATAGCCACCTCTGTGATGAATGATACACTCTGATTAGGCATAGCCACCTCTGTGATGAATGGTACACTCTGATTAGGCATAGCCACCTCTGTGATGAATGGTACACTCTGATTAGGCATAGCCACCTCTGTGATGAATGATACACTATGATTAGGCATAGCCACCTCTGTGATGAATGGTACACTCTGATTAGACATAGCCACCTCTGTGATGAATGATACACTCTGATTAGGCATAGCCACCTCTGTGATGAATGATACACTATGATTAGGCATAGCCACCTCTGTGATGAATGATACACTCTGATTAGGCATAGCCACCTCTGTGATGAATGATACACTATGATTAGGCATAGCCACCTCTGTGATGAATGGTACACTCTGATTAGGCATAGCCACCTCTGTGATGAATGATACACTCTGATTAGGCATAGCCACCTCTGTGATGAATGATACACTCTGATTAGGCATAGCCACCTCTGTGATGAATGATACACTCTGATTAGGCATAGCCACCTCTGTGATGAATGATACACTCTGATTAGGCATAGCCACCTCTGTGATGAATGATACACTATGATTAGGCATAGCCACCTCTGTGATGAATGGTACACTCTGATTAGGCATAGCCACCTCTGTGATGAATGATACACTCTGATTAGGCATAGCCACCTCTGTGATGAATGATACACTCTGATTAGGCATAGCCACCTCTGTGATGAATGATACACTATGATTAGGCATAGCCACCTCTGTGATGAATGGTACACTCTGATTAGGCATAGCCACCTCTGTGATGAATGGTACACTCTGATTAGGCATAGCCACCTCTGTGATGAATGATACACTCTGATTAGGCATAGCCACCTCTGTGATGAATGATACACTCTGATTAGGCATAGCCACCTCTGTGATGAATGATACACTCTGATTAGGCATAGCCACCTCTGTGATGAATGGTACACTCTGATTAGGCATAGCTACCTCTGATTAGGCATAGCCACCTCTGTGATGAATGGTACACTCTGATTAGGCATAGCTACCTCTGATTAGGCATAGCCACCTCTGTGATGAATGATACACTCTGATTAGGCATAGCTACCTCTGATTAGGCATAGCCACCTCTGTGATGAATGGTACACTCTGATTAGGCATAGCTACCTCTGATTAGGCATAGCCACCTCTGTGATGAATGGTACACTCTGATTAGGCATAGCTACCTCTGATTAGGTATAGCTACCTCTGTGATGAATGATACACTCTGATTAGGCATAGCTACCGCTGATTAGGTATAGCTACCTCTGTGATGAATGGTACACTCTGATTAGGCATAGCCACCTCTGTGATGAATGGTACACTCTGATTAGGCATAGCCACCTCTGTGCTGAATGGTACACTCTGATTAGGCATAGCCACCTCTGTGATGAATGGTACACTCTGATTAGGCATAGCCACCTCTGTGATGAATGGTACACTCTGATTAGGCATAGCTACCTCTGTGATGAATGGTACACTCTGATTAGACATAGCTACCTCTGTGATGAATGGTACACTCTGATTAGGCATAGCTACCTCTGATTAGGTATAGCCACCTCTGTGATGAATGATACACTCTGATTAGGCATAGCTACCTCTGATTAGGTATAGCTACCTCTGTGATGAATGGTACACTCTGATTAGGCATAGCCACCTCTGTGATGAATGGTACACTCTGATTAGGCATAGCCACCTCTGTGATGAATGGTACACTCTGATTAGGCATAGCCACCTCTGTGATGAATGGTACACTCTGATTAGGCATAGCTACCTCTGATTAGGCATAGCCACCTCTGTGATGAATGATACACTCTGATTAGGCATAGCTACCTCTGATTAGGCATAGCCACCTCTGTGATGAATGGTACACTCTGATTAGGCATAGCTACCTCTGATTAGGCATAGCCACCTCTGTGATGAATGGTACACTCTGATTAGGCATAGCTACCTCTGATTAGGCATAGCCACCTCTGTGATGAATGATACACTCTGATTAGGCATAGCTACCTCTGATTAGGCATAGCCACCTCTGTGATGAATGATACACTCTGATTAGGCATAGCCACCTCTGTGATGAATGATACACTCTGATTAGGCATAGCTACCTCTGATTAGGCATAGCCACCTCTGTGATGAATGATACACTCTGATTAGGCATAGCCACCTCTGTGATGAATGATACACTCTGATTAGGCATAGCTACCTCTGATTAGGCATAGCCACCTCTGTGATGAATGATACACTCTGATTAGGCATAGCCACCTCTGTGATGAATGATACACTCTGATTAGGCATAGCCACCTCTGTGATGAATGATACACTCTGATTAGGCATAGCTACCTCTGATTAGGCATAGCCACCTCTGTGATGAATGATACACTCTGATTAGGCATAGCCACCTCTGTGATGAATGATACACTCTGATTAGGCATAGCCACCTCTGTGATGAATGATACACTCTGATTAGGCATAGCTACCTCTGATTAGGCATAGCCACCTCTGTGATGAATGATACACTCTGATTAGGCATAGCCACCTCTGTGATGAATGATACACTCTGATTAGGCATAGCTACCTCTGATTAGGCATAGCCACCTCTGTGATGAATGATACACTCTGATTAGGCATAGCCACCTCTGTGATGAATGATACACTCTGATTAGGCATAGCCACCTCTGTGATGAATGATACACTCTGATTAGGCATAGCTACCTCTGTGATGAATGGTACACTCTGATTAGGCATAGCCACCTCTGTGATGAATGATACACTCTGATTAGGCATAGCCACCTCTGTGATGAATGATACACTCTGATTAGGCATAGCCACCTCTGTGATGAATGATACACTCTGATTAGGCATAGCCACCTCTGTGATGAATGATACACTCTGATTAGGCATAGCCACCTCTGTGATGAATGGTACACTCTGATTAGGCATAGCCACCTCTGTGATGAATGATACACTATGATTAGGCATAGCCACCTCTGTGATGAATGGTACACTCTGATTAGACATAGCCACCTCTGTGATGAATGATACACTCTGATTAGGCATAGCCACCTCTGTGATGAATGATACACTATGATTAGGCATAGCCACCTCTGTGATGAATGATACACTCTGATTAGGCATAGCCACCTCTGTGATGAATGATACACTATGATTAGGCATAGCCACCTCTGTGATGAATGGTACACTCTGATTAGGCATAGCCACCTCTGTGATGAATGATACACTCTGATTAGGCATAGCCACCTCTGTGATGAATGATACACTCTGATTAGGCATAGCCACCTCTGTGATGAATGATACACTCTGATTAGGCATAGCCACCTCTGTGATGAATGATACACTCTGATTAGGCATAGCCACCTCTGTGATGAATGATACACTATGATTAGGCATAGCCACCTCTGTGATGAATGGTACACTCTGATTAGGCATAGCCACCTCTGTGATGAATGATACACTCTGATTAGGCATAGCCACCTCTGTGATGAATGATACACTATGATTAGGCATAGCCACCTCTGTGATGAATGGTACACTCTGATTAGGCATAGCCACCTCTGTGATGAATGGTACACTCTGATTAGGCATAGCCACCTCTGTGATGAATGATACACTCTGATTAGGCATAGCCACCTCTGTGATGAATGATACACTCTGATTAGGCATAGCCACCTCTGTGATGAATGATACACTCTGATTAGGCATAGCCACCTCTGTGATGAATGGTACACTCTGATTAGGCATAGCTACCTCTGATTAGGCATAGCCACCTCTGTGATGAATGGTACACTCTGATTAGGCATAGCTACCTCTGATTAGGCATAGCCACCTCTGTGATGAATGATACACTCTGATTAGGCATAGCTACCTCTGATTAGGCATAGCCACCTCTGTGATGAATGGTACACTCTGATTAGGCATAGCTACCTCTGATTAGGCATAGCCACCTCTGTGATGAATGGTACACTCTGATTAGGCATAGCTACCTCTGATTAGGCATAGCCACCTCTGTGATGAATGATACACTCTGATTAGGCATAGCTACCTCTGATTAGGCATAGCCACCTCTGTGATGAATGATACACTCTGATTAGGCATAGCCACCTCTGTGATGAATGATACACTCTGATTAGGCATAGCTACCTCTGATTAGGCATAGCCACCTCTGTGATGAATGATACACTCTGATTAGGCATAGCCACCTCTGTGATGAATGATACACTCTGATTAGGCATAGCTACCTCTGATTAGGCATAGCCACCTCTGTGATGAATGATACACTCTGATTAGGCATAGCCACCTCTGTGATGAATGATACACTCTGATTAGGCATAGCTACCTCTGATTAGGCATAGCCACCTCTGTGATGAATGATACACTCTGATTAGGCATAGCCACCTCTGTGATGAATGATACACTCTGATTAGGCATAGCCACCTCTGTGATGAATGATACACTCTGATTAGGCATAGCTACCTCTGATTAGGCATAGCCACCTCTGTGATGAATGATACACTCTGATTAGGCATAGCCACCTCTGTGATGAATGATACACTCTGATTAGGCATAGCCACCTCTGTGATGAATGATACACTCTGATTAGGCATAGCTACCTCTGATTAGGCATAGCCACCTCTGTGATGAATGATACACTCTGATTAGGCATAGCCACCTCTGTGATGAATGATACACTCTGATTAGGCATAGCTACCTCTGATTAGGCATAGCCACCTCTGTGATGAATGATACACTCTGATTAGGCATAGCCACCTCTGTGATGAATGATACACTCTGATTAGGCATAGCCACCTCTGTGATGAATGATACACTCTGATTAGGCATAGCTACCTCTGTGATGAATGGTACACTCTGATTAGGCATAGCCACCTCTGTGATGAATGATACACTCTGATTAGGCATAGCCACCTCTGTGATGAATGATACACTCTGATTAGGCATAGCCACCTCTGTGATGAATGATACACTCTGATTAGGCATAGCCACCTCTGTGATGAATGGTACACTCTGATTAGGCATAGCCACCTCTGTGATGAATGATACACTATGATTAGGCATAGCCACCTCTGTGATGAATGGTACACTCTGATTAGACATAGCCACCTCTGTGATGAATGATACACTCTGATTAGGCATAGCCACCTCTGTGATGAATGATACACTATGATTAGGCATAGCCACCTCTGTGATGAATGATACACTCTGATTAGGCATAGCCACCTCTGTGATGAATGATACACTATGATTAGGCATAGCCACCTCTGTGATGAATGGTACACTCTGATTAGGCATAGCCACCTCTGTGATGAATGATACACTCTGATTAGGCATAGCCACCTCTGTGATGAATGATACACTCTGATTAGGCATAGCCACCTCTGTGATGAATGATACACTCTGATTAGGCATAGCCACCTCTGTGATGAATGATACACTCTGATTAGGCATAGCCACCTCTGTGATGAATGATACACTCTGATTAGGCATAGCCACCTCTGTGATGAATGATACACTCTGATTAGGCATAGCCACCTCTGTGATGAATGATACACTCTGATTAGGCATAGCCACCTCTGTGATGAATGATACACTCTGATTAGGCATAGCCACCTCTGTGATGAATGGTACACTCTGATTAGGCATAGCCACCTCTGTGATGAATGATACACTATGATTAGGCATAGCCACCTCTGTGATGAATGGTACACTCTGATTAGACATAGCCACCTCTGTGATGAATGATACACTCTGATTAGGCATAGCCACCTCTGTGATGAATGATACACTATGATTAGGCATAGCCACCTCTGTGATGAATGATACACTCTGATTAGGCATAGCCACCTCTGTGATGAATGATACACTATGATTAGGCATAGCCACCTCTGTGATGAATGGTACACTCTGATTAGGCATAGCCACCTCTGTGATGAATGATACACTCTGATTAGGCATAGCCACCTCTGTGATGAATGATACACTCTGATTAGGCATAGCCACCTCTGTGATGAATGATACACTCTGATTAGGCATAGCCACCTCTGTGATGAATGATACACTCTGATTAGGCATAGCCACCTCTGTGATGAATGATACACTCTGATTAGGCATAGCCACCTCTGTGATGAATGGTACACTCTGATTAGGCATAGCCACCTCTGTGATGAATGATACACTCTGATTAGGCATAGCCACCTCTGTGATGAATGATACACTCTGATTAGGCATAGCCACCTCTGTGATGAATGATACACTCTGATTAGGCATAGCCACCTCTGTGATGAATGGTACACTCTGATTAGGCATAGCCACCTCTGTGATGAATGATACACTCTGATTAGGCATAGCCACCTCTGTGATGAATGATACACTCTGATTAGGCATAGCCACCTCTGTGATGAATGATACACTCTGATTAGGCATAGCCACCTCTGTGATGAATGATACACTCTGATTAGGCATAGCCACCTCTGTGATGAATGATACACTCTGATTAGGCATAGCCACCTCTGTGATGAATGATACACTCTGATTAGGCATAGCTACCTCTGTGATGAATGATACACTCTGATTAGGCATAGCCACCTCTGTGATGAATGGTACACTCTGATTAGGCATAGCCACCTCTGTGATGAATGATACACTCTGATTAGGCATAGCCACCTCTGTGATGAATGATACACTCTGATTAGGCATAGCCACCTCTGTGATGAATGATACACTCTGATTAGGCATAGCCACCTCTGTGATGAATGATACACTCTGATTAGGCATAGCCACCTCTGTGATGAATGATACACTCTGATTAGGCATAGCCACCTCTGTGATGAATGATACACTCTCACAACCACTTGTAAACACAAGCAGACCCATTTGTTCTTGACTTGATCACTCATCAGCCCCCAATGTCAGAGAGCATTTTGTCAGTTCATTTATTATTAAAGTACTATTGAACAAGGCTCTGGAGATTCTGCAGCTGGTAATTAGGTTATATTGACTTCAGGAGCAGTGAACCTATACAGTAACTTGTCTGAATCTGACATCAGGAGATGGGAGGAGCTGTGTTACGCCTCAGTACTTCATTTGTAATCAATGTCATTATTTGTTTACCCAGCCCCTCAGGAATGATTTTATCGAAGGGGACGTTTATTAATTATAGACTGGCACATTAATTGATACATTTCCTCTGTTCTAATAAACCTTATTACAAAGAGAAAGCCCCTATGGCCTTCTTGGAACATAGATTTCCCATAATCCCTCTTCCTGCTGAAGTTTCCAGGCGGTTTGCCATTTACGCTCACTACAATCTGTGTAACAGTGTGACCTGTGCATTCCATGACTGCCTCAGATTCCTGCTTTATCCTAAGGGAGCAACCACCTTGGTGCCCTTAAACTGTAATGGAATGCTCTATGAGTAGCTGTACTTGAGGCCAGATATTGGGAGAGCCTGGTTAAATTCTTCAGCAGGAAATGTGAATTATTATGTGGATTATAATTTATATTTTGTAGAGGTTGGTGCATTTTTTGTTAGGGCAAATCACTTCTGACATTTTAAAGTGGAATTACAAACTTTAGAAGCCTTTTTAAACCTTGAATACGCTATACGTTTGCATTTCCTGCTCGGAAGGAAAATTATCATCAACAAAAGAGAGCTCAAATTAAGATACTACATCTGTAGATTAGAGAAGCTGGTTGATTTTCATGTTATGCCAGTGAACTGGAACGGATTGTATTTCTTACAAAAACAGTTCCTGACTGTAACAATGTGATGATGTCATGAGGAAACGTGAGGTGTAATTAGGAAAGTATGGGTGGTCTCTGCTGAGTGAGTGAGTTATCTAATGGATGTAAATATGATGAAGTTTTTGTCTGGAGGTCAGGACACCTCGTGTGTGTGTGTGTGTGTGTGTGTGTGTGTGTGTGTGTGTGTGTGTGTGTGTGTGTGTGTGTGTGTGTGTGTGTGTGTGTGTGTGTGTGTGTGTGTGTGTGTGTGTGTGTGTGTGCGAGCGAGAGAGAGAGGATATTTGATCATGAGTAAGCTCGTCTGCTGTAGCTCTGGTATCTCTGCTCTGGGTCTTTGTGTTGGAGGTTATAATATATGCCATTTAGCAGACGCTTTTATCCAAAGCGACTTACAGTCATATGTGCATACATTCTACGTATGGGTGGTCCCGGGGATCGAACCCACTACCCTGGCGTTACAAGCGCCATGCTCTACCAACTGAGCTACAGAAGGACCAGAGGTGTAAAAGTTATTTGTCATATAACATGTCCTCTTATGAAACAAGACATGCCAGCCCCAGGGACAGTGTCAGACAAAATGTTACTTGAGTGGCTGCTACAAATAAAGTCCTGCCTGTTAACATAGCTGTAATTGCATTGGCTGTGACGGGTCGTGTGGCAGGAAGTTGTCGTTTCCTCTCTGAGAACCCATCCCTTAAGTTAACCCTGGCTCCCTTTAATGCAGATCCACTACAGAGGAATGGTGGTGGTGGTGAGATACTAGCATGACCACTCATGTCTGTCATTGATTTCCTTCTGTGCTGCCTCCCCTGCAGGACAGAGTCCCGGGGCATGTCCAAGCCACGGCCACCGGTCAGTCAGAGGCCCCCCAGCATGGTCAGCCAGACTTCCAAGGCAGTGACCTCATCAACAGTGGACACCACCTCAGGGTCAAAGGTGAGAAAACATCTCTCTTTTATGAGCATGTGTTGTTTACTCAGTGTGTTTCATTTATTTGGATCTATCCCACACCCGTGTTTCAGCAATTAGGTCCAGTGATTGCAGTGTAAAGCGTTTGAATTGATATTGTTAATGCTCATGCTGGAGAATTGGTATCATCTCCTCCAGAACACTCTCATTTTGATTAATGGCTGTAGACTGTAATAGGTTAGTGATTTTCTTCAAGCCCAGTGAAACTCAATTAAACCTCCACAGTGGTTGGCCATGGATTCACTATGTGCATATAAAAGGCTTTACTCAAATGGTTTAGTAAAGGAACAGTATTAGAAGATGAAACGGCTGCTATTGGATGTTTTGAAGGCACAGGTGGGAAAGTGACACTCCATAGAATGTCCCCTTCTTATAAGGATCATACTTCCACAGAGGGCAGATGAGGGCAGTGAGGCTGTCTTCCAGACCCTGTGGTCTCCTCTGCTCTGCCACTGACATGGCTGTGGTCTATCTTCAGGACATTGGCAGTTCAGTACTCACATGACACCCAGCTGCCCATCTGTAAAGTGATTTAGTGGCTCTTCCTAGACCCTTCCCAGGCCACATACACCTGACTGTCTCCAGCTTCCAGAAAAAGCCTGCCAGCCTCCTCTCCCTTCTTCCCCCGTGGCCCAGCTCTCCCAGGCTGAGAGGGGTGGCCATGCTGGGTGGCATGACAGGGCTACCTGCCAACTCACTATCGCCTCTCCAGTCTGACTGACGGGTGTTGACGTTAGTGAGTGTTGAGGCAGCACACGCCTGCCTGCCTGGCTAGCTGTAAAATGACCTGGCTGTCTTAGTAATGCTCCAGGCCTTGAAGTGAGAGACAGCATTGTGTGAGCATCATATGAGCTGTCTGAAACCAATCAATCCCCAGTTAACCTATCAACACAATCATAGTAACACAACACACTTCAGCTACACACAGCACCCAAACACATGCACTGACTTGACTGGGACTCTAAGCACTGCAGTAGGCGTGTAAGTATTCCTATAGAACAGTGCCTCTACGGTTGTGAAAGTAGCTCTCCTAAGATTGTTGTACCTGTGCTAGAAGCAGCACCTCATCAGACCTCATGTCAACGTGTTGTCTGCTGTCAGAGGTGCCAGTCATTTCAAGCAGAGTGGCAGACAGGGCATTATCGATGACCACTTGCTCATTCTCAATGGTAAGCAGAGTATAGATTTGCTTTAAAATTCACGATCTATGTATACAATAAGGGGAACGTTGAGTTTCCAATCACAGCACAGTGAATATGTGACCACACAATGCTTTCTAATATCTGCTCAACTTAAATAAGGCTGTTCTCTTGATGGTTCTCCTGACAAACGCTGTGTATATTTCCTAATGCTCTGCATGTTTGGCTGGCCGTACAGTAGTTTCAGTAATTAGTGCATGTTTTTGCCAGCTGTGGAGGAGGAAATGGCATATAATGATCCCCTGCAATGGAAACCTAACTCAACTGTTGCTAGGCTGCAATCTGATTTGGCTCAGTTGAACATTCATCTGAAATCATCTGTGAGATTCAGAGGAGGGAGAAAACCAGCGGGCCTTGAAAGAATGCTACTGTGCCTCATCAAATCTTAATGTATGATTATAATACTGTATTCCCATTTGGGTGAAGTGTGCTTGTGTCACCCCCTGACCTTAGTTATCTTTGTATTCTTTATTATTTTGGTTAGGTCAGGGTGTGACAAGGGTGGTTGGTTTAGTTTTTGTATTGTCTAGATGTTGTTGACCTGTCTAGGTGTTTTTGTATATCTATGGGGTGTTATTATGTCTAGGTATATGTAGGTCTATGGCTGTCTAGCTGTTTATCGTTGTCTCTGATTGGGGATCCTATTTAGGTTGCCATTTACCACTTTGGTTTTGTGGGTTATTGTCTGTGTAGTTGCATGTCAGCACTCGGTTTATCATAGCTTCACGGTCGTTTTGTTAGTTTAAGTGTTCTTCGTTAATTAAAGCAGAATGTATTCTTCTCACGCTGCGCCATGGTCTCATCATTACGACGAACGTCACAGCTTGCTGGTCATATGAGCTGCTGAAATGAAAGGTTAAAGCTAAATCAAATGAGCAACAGAGAGAAACACAAAGGAGAAAGTTAATAACTAAAATAACTAACTTCAAACATTTGTGGGCCCCAGTCTCAAAATCAAAATGTTTTTCATAATCTAATCATCAAACATACAGTAACACCTAATGATCTCTATAAACATGGGACTGAATGGTCATACAGTAACACCTAATGATCTCTATAAACATGGGACTGAATGGTCATACAGTAACACCTAATGATCTCTATAAACATGGGACTGAATGGTCATACAGTAACACCTAATGATCTCTATAAACATGGGACTGAATGGTCATACAGTAACACCTAATGATCTCTATAAACATGGGACTGAATGGTCATACAGTAACACCTAATGATCTCTATAAACATGGGACTGAATGGTCATACAGTAACACCTAATGATCTCTATAAACATGGGACTGAATGGTCATACAGTAACACCTAATGATCTCTATAAACATGGGGCTGAATGGTCATACAGTAACACCTAATGATCTCTATAAACATGGGACTGAATGGTCATACAGTAACACCTAATGATCTCTATAAACATGGGACTGAATGGTCATACAGTAACACCTAATGATCTCTATAAACATGGGACTGAATGGTCAAATAGTAACACCTAATGATCTCTATAAACATGGGACTGAATGGTCATACAGTAACACCTAATGATCTCTATAAACATGGGACTGAATGGTCAAATAGTAACACCTAATGATCTCTATAAACATGGAGCTGAATGGTCATACAGTAACACCTAATGATCTCTATAATCATGGGACTGAATGGTCAAATAGTAACACCTAATGATCTCTATAAACATGGGACTGAATGGTCATACAGTAACACCTAATGATCTCTATAAACATGGGACTGAATGGTCAAATAGTAACACCTAATGATCTCTATAAACATGGAGCTGAATGGTCATACAGTAATACCTAATGATCTCTATAAACATGGGGCTGAATGGTCATATTGTCTTGATACATGCTCCTGTTTATCCAGCTCCTGTTCCTACTGGTTGTGTCTGTAATACCACATTTCTTTCACACAGCTCCTTACCACTGAGCTCCCTGGGCAGCTAATAGCAGATGTTGTTTGTAAACCAGTATATAACGGAAACCCTGTTCATAACCAACGTGTTTGTTTTTCCAGCCGCAGGGCTCTAGGAGTAGTGGCAAGGTACACAGCTTCGGCAAGAGGGACCAAGCCATCAAGAGGAACCCCAATATCCCTGTGGTGGTCAGGGGATGGCTCTACAAACAGGTGAGCCCTCCACATCACCCCACCTCAGTCACTGTAGCTACTGTATGGTTCAGAGGAATCTCCATAGTTATGGCTAAGAGTACAACTCAATCACTATAGCTACTGTATGGTTCAGAGGAATCTCCATAGTTATGGCTAAGAGTATAACTCAATGGTAGCTATAGCTAAGGGCAGTGTGTTGGGGTCTGATGGTAAACTGTCCTCCACTCTAACGGGAGCACACATACATCTCACGTCGATATTACATTTCTGTCATATTATGTCATTTACAGTGGCCTTCCACTTAATGCATAATTCAGGCTAAGTAATGATGAGAGTCCAGGTCTATGAGAATGTACTACAGTATTAATGACTGTGACCTGGTGGACTCTGGCTGAGTAAACAGGGAATGACAGTCATCATTTCTCATTATGAACCCCTTCTATGGATCTCCATTTACCTAGAGGACGGAGGGAGCATGAGAGAGATGTCTCTTTAGGGGTGAGGTATAAGAGGACGACTCCCAGGGTGATTGTCTCCTGTTGAGTGATGCCCGCTGGCGCGGTTGGCATGGAGGTGTAACACCCCTGAGGCAGGCCAGAGGGGGTGAGGTATAAGAGGACGACACCCAGGGTGATTGTCTCCTGTTGAGTGATGCCCCCTGGCCTGGCTGGCATGGAGGTGTAACACCCCTGAGGCAGGCCAGAGGGGGTGAGGTATAAGAGGACGACACCCAGGGTGATTGTCTCCTGTTGAGTGATGCCCCCTGGCGTGGCTGGCATGGAGGTGTAACACCCCTGAGGCAGGCCAGAGGGGGTGAGGTATAAGAGGACGACATCCAGGGTGATTGTCTCCTGTTGAGTGATGCCCCCTGGCGAGGCTGGCACGGAGGTGTAACACCCCTGAGGCAGGCCAGAGGGGGTGAGATTTAAGACCCTGACTTGGTAACACGTCATCGACTCATACGGAGTTAGTTAGACCTACTGGAGCTCCTATCACGGCAGGACGTGAACCCTGTTCTGTTCAGGGGGAACACAATTACTGCCTGTACTAATGAAATGTATGGATTGTCTTGTGCTTTCCCTCTCCCTGTAAATGGGTACTTTAGCGTATATTCCCCAGCCATGGTTTTTAATTAGAATGTGCATTAGAAGGTGATCTTACATTCCTTGTTGTGTTTCCTCCTCCAGGACAGCTCTGGAATGAGACTGTGGAAGAGGAAGTGGTTTGTCTTGTCTGACTACTGCTTGTTTTATTACAAAGGTGAGTCACACAGGCACGCCGGGTCAGGGTTTAATTGAGACTAATTAAAATAGTCGCAGGGTGAATTGATTTGGTTATGAAATCCGAGCCAGTCCTCTTAATTCCAAGTCGTCTGCCTCTGAGTGGAGCTAAACCCTTCAATCAGAGAGACATGACTGCAATTAGACAAGGTTCTGTTCTGCCACAGGCTATTCTCTCTCCTCTTCTATCTCTTTCCATCTCTATTTCCCTCTTTCTTTCACCTCTCCGTCATTCATCGTACTGAGCTAGAGATAAGCCTCCAGTCCTGCTGCCTGCCACCACAGCACAGCGGCTCCTTGAATCATCCTTATGTCTCTCCAATTACATTTCCCAAAGTCACGAATCACCATGCAGGAACATAATGGTGCATTGATGAAGCAGTTATGTCATGCTATTTATAAACTGGTATAATAATTAAAGGAGTCAAGGCAGTGGGCCAGCAGTGAGGTGTGTGGTGGGCTGTTGTGTATTGTGTGATAATGATCACCTGTGTGTGTGTGTGTGTGTGTGTCCCTCTAGACAGCAGAGAGGAGACGGTTTTGGGGAGCATCCCCCTGCCCAGTTATGTCATCGCCCCTGTGGAGCCTGATGACCACATCAGCCGCAAGTATGCCTTCAAGGTAAGACTAGAGGGCAAGGGTGGGGACTAGCTCGTCACCGAGTGGAACATACTGGTACCAGCTACCTCACAGTCCAACCAAGCTGCATGAATTGAGAAACAGACTGGATATATGAAGGAGTTTTTCAACTGTGAAGGAAATGCTAACTAACAGCCAATAGATAAAGTTGCTTCACCTTGGTTACAGAGTTAGACAGTCACATAGCCAGGGGCCTGTGTGGGCAAGCCAGACAAAGTGGGCAGTGCTCCCTCTGAGTCGTGTCAGACTGGTGGGCTGTTATAACACTCCATTCCTACCACATCAGTCTGGATCCTTTCTTTAAAAGCACAGAGATTCATCATAAAACCTATACAATCTGGACCAAGACTGGCTCTTCCTAATGTCTGCTTTGGCCCTGCCTGGCGTGCTATGTCGCTTTGACAGCTTGGGGCGGCAGCGTAGCCTAGTGGTTAGAGCGTTGGACTAGTAACCGGAAGGTTGCGAGTTCAAACCCCCGAGCTGACAAGGTACAAATCTGTCGTTCTGCCCCTGAACAGGCAGTTAACCCACTGTTCCCAGGCCGTCATTGAAAATAAGAATATGTTCTTAACTGACTTGCCTGGTTAAATAAAGGTAAAATTAAAATTAAAATTTTAAAAATAATAATTAAATTGACCTGTGAGTTTTCAGTGCAAACCCATTTAATTAACAAGGACACTAAGTGGGAAATGTGACTTCATACTTACCTGTACCTCTCATCGGCTATTTCATAACACGCATGCACCAAACCCTTGAGGCCTGTAGGTCTCAATAATGTGGAGTTATTCAGGGAGTATCAGCCCCTGTAGGTATCTTATCCTGGTCTGAGGTACAGTATCTGTCCCTTTAAAGGTCTGTTTGGTAGTGGTGTTACTGTGCTGCTCTGCTCTCTGGCCCCTGTCCGTCAGTCAGCAGGCCCCTGTCATCACCAGTAGAGCTTTAGGATAGCAGCACTCTGAACCCCTTCCCACAGTCCTCCAAGCCCCTTCCCACAGTCCTCCAAGCCCCTTCCCACAGTCCTCCAAGCCCCTTTCCACAGTCCTCCAAGCCCCTTCCCACAGTCCTCCAAGCCCCTTCCCACAGTCCTCCAAGCCCCTTCCCACAGTCCTCCAAGCCCCTTCCCACAGTCCTCCAAGCCCCTTCCCACAGTCCTCCAAGCCCCTTCCCGCAGTCCTCCAAGCCCCTTTCCGCAGTCCTCCAAGCCCCTTTCCGCAGTCCTCCAAGCCCCTTCCCGCAGTCCTCCAAGCCCCTTCCCGCAGTCCTCCAAGCCCCTTCCCGCAGTCCTCCAAGCCCCTTCCCGCAGTCCTCCAAGCCAGTCCTCCAAGCCCCTTTCCGCAGTCCTCCAAGCCCCCCTTTCCGCAGTCCTCCAAGCCCCTTTCCGCAGTCCTCCAAGCCCCTTTCCGCAGTCCTCCAAGCCCCTTTCCGCAGTCCTCCAAGCCCCTTTCCGCAGTCCTCCAAGCCCCTTTCCGCAGTCCTCCAAGCCCCTTTCCGCAGTCCTCCAAGCCCCTTTCCGCAGTCCTCCAAGCCCCTTTCCGCAGTCCTCCAAGCCCCTTTCCGCAGTCCTCCAAGCCCCTTTCCGCAGTCCTCCAAGCCCCTTTCCGCAGTCCTCCAAGCCCCTTCCCGCAGTCCTCCAAGCCCCTTCCCGCAGTCCTCCAAGCCCCTTTCCGCAGTCCTCCAAGCCCCTTTCCGCAGTCCTCCAAGCCCCTCTCCTTTCTGCAGTCCTCCAAGCCCCTCTCCTTTCTGCAGTCCTCCAAGCCCCTTTCCACAGTCCTCCAAGCCCCTCTCCTTTCTGCAGTCCTCCAAGCCCCTCTCCTTTCTGCAGTCCTCCAAGCCCCTCCCTTTCCCAGTCTCCAAGCCCCTCTCCGCAGTCCTCCAAGCCCCTCTCTCTGCAGTCCTCCCAGTCCTCCAAGCCCCTCTCCTCTCCGCAGTCCTCCAAGCCCCTCTCCTCTCCGCAGTCCTCCAAGCCCCTCTCCTCTCCGCAGTCCTCCAAGCCCCCTCTCCCTCCTCCAAGCCCCTCTCCTCTCCTCCAAGACCCTCTCCTCTCCGCACTCCTCCAAGACCCTCTCCTCTCCGCACTCCTCCAAGACCCTCTCAACATTCCTCCAAGACCCTCTCAACATTCCTCCAAGCCCCTCTCCTCTCCACACTCCTCCAAGACGCTCTCCTCTCCACATGCCTCCAAGCCCATCTCCTCTCAACATTCCTCCAAGCCCCTTTCCACGCTCCTCCAAGCCCCGCTCCTCTCCACGCTCCTCCAAGCCCCGCTCCTCTCCACGCTCCTCCAAGCCCCGCTCCTCTCCACGCTCCTCCAAGCCCCGTTCCTCTCCACGCTCCTCCAAGCCCCGTTCCTCTCCACGCTCCTCCAAGCCCCGCTCCTCTCCACGCTCCTCCAAGCCTCTCTTCCTCTCCACGCTCCTCCAAGCCCCTCTTCCTCTCCACGCTCATCCAAGACCCTCTCCTCTCCACGCTCCTCCAAGCCCCGCTCCTCTCCACGCTCCTCCAAGCCCCGCTCCTCTCCACGCTCCTCGAAGCCCCTTTCCACGCTCATCCAAGACCCGCTCCTCTCCACGCTCCTCTAAGCCCCGCTCCTCTCCACGCTCCTCCAAGCCCCGCTCCTCTCCACACTCATCCAAGCCCCGCTCCTCTCCACGCTCCTCCAAGCCCCGCTCCTCTCCACGCTCCTCCAAGCCCCGCTCCTCTCCACGCTCCTCCAAGCTCTGCTCCTCTCCACGCTCCTCCAAGCCCCGCTCCTCTCCACGCTCCTCCAAGCCCCGCTCCTCTCCACGCTCCTCCAAGCCCCGCTCCTCTCCACGCTCCTCCAAGCCCCTTTCCACACACCTCCAAGACCTTTTCAACAGTCCTCCAAGCCCCTTTCAAATTCCTCCAAGCCCCTCTCCACACACCTCCATGACCCTCTCCTCTCCACACTCCTCCAAGACCCTCTCCTCTCCACACTCCTCCAAGACCCTCTCCTCTCCACACTCCTCCAAGCCCATCTCCTCTCCACACTCCTCCAAGACCCTCTCCTCTCCACGCTCCTCCAAGCCCCGCTCCTCTCCACGCTCCTCCAAGACCCTCTCCTCTCCACACTCCTCCAAGACCCTCTCCTCTCCACACTCCTCCAAGAACCTCTCCTCTCCACACTCCTCCAAGACCCTCTCCTCTCCACACTCCTCCAAGCCCATCTCCTCTCCACATTCCTCCAAGCCCCTTTCCACACTCCTCCAAGCCCCTGTCCACACTCCTCCAAAACCCTCTCCTCTCCACACTCCTCCAAGACCCTCTCCTCTCCACACTCCTCCAAGACCCTCTCCTCTCCACACTCCTCCAAGCCCATCTCCTCTCCACACTCCTCCAAGACCCTCTCCTCTCCACGCTCCTCCAAGCCCCGCTCCTCTCCACGCTCCTCCAAGCCCCTGTCCACGCTCATCCAAGACCCTCTCCTCTCCACGCTCCTCCAAGCCCCTTTCCACACACCTCCAAGCCCCGCTCCTCTCCACGCTCCTCCAAGCCCCTTTCCACACACCTCCAAGCCCCGCTCCTCTCCACACACCTCCAAGCCCCGCTCCTCTCTGCAGTCCTCCAAGCCCCTCTCCTCTCTGCAGTCCTCCAAGCCCCTCTCCTCTCTGCAGTCCTCCAAGCCCCTCTCATCTACGCAGTCCTCCAAGCCCCTCTCCTCTACGCAGTCCTCCAAGCCCCTCTCCTCTACGCAGTCCTCCAAGCCCCTCTCCTCTACGCAGTCCTCCAAGCCCCTCTCCTCTACGCAGTCCTCCAAGACCCTCTCCTCTCCGCACTCCTCCAAGACCCTCTCCTCTCCGCACTCCTCCAAGACCCTCTCCTCTCCGCACTCCTCCAAGACCCTCTCCTCTCCGCACTCCTCCAAGACCCTCTCTTTATTATTATTTTTTTTCCTCACCGCACTCCTCCAAGACCCTCTCAACATTCCTCCAAGACCCTCTAAACATTCCTGCAAGCCCCTCTCCTCTCCACACTCCTCCAAGACCCTCTCCTCTCCACGCTCCTCCAAGCCCCGCTCTTCTCCACGCTCCTCCAAGCCCCTTTCCACGCTCATCCAAGACCCTCTCCTCTCCACGCTCCTCCAAGCCCCTTTCCACACTCCTCCAAGACCCTCTCCTCTCCACACTCCTCCAAGACCCTCTCCTCTCCACACTCCTCCAAGACCCTCTCCTCTCCACACTCCTCCAAGACCCTCTCCTCTCCACACTCCTCCAAGACCCTCTCCTCTCCACACTCCTCCAAGACCCTCTCCTCTCCACACTCCTCCAAGACCCTCTCCTCTCCACACTCCTCCAAGACCCTCTCCTCTCCACACTCCTCCAAGACCCTCCCCTTTCCACACTCCTCCAAGACCCTCTCCTCTCCACACTCCTCCAAGACCCTCTCCTCTCCGCACTCCTCCAAGACCCTCTCCTCTCCGCACTCCTCCAAGACCCTCTCCTCTCCGCACTCCTCCAAGACCCTCTCCTCTCCGCAGTCCTCCAAGCCCCTCTCCTCTCCGCAGTCCTCCAAGCCCCTCTCCTCTCTGCAGTCCTCCAAGCCCCTCTCCTCTCTGCAGTCCTCCAAGCCCCTCTCCTCTCTGCAGTCCTCCAAGCCCCTCTCCTCTCTGCAGTCCTCCAAGCCCCTCTCCTCTCTGCAGTCCTCCAAGCCCCTCTCCTCTCTGCAGTCCTCCAAGCCCCTCTCCTCTCTGCAGTCCTCCAAGCCCCTCTCCTCTCTGCAGTCCTCCAAGCCCCTCTCCTCTCTGCAGTCCTCCAAGCCCCTTTCCTCTACGCAGTCCTCCAAGCCCCTCTCCTCTACGCAGTCCTCCAAGCCCCTCTCCTCTACGCAGTCATCCAAGCCCCTCTCCTTTCCGCACTCCTCCAAGCCCCTCTCCTTTCCGCACTCCTCCAAGACCCTCTCCTCTCCGCACTCCTCCAAGACCCTCTCCTCTCCGCACTCCTCCAAGACCCTCTCCTCTCCGCACTCCTCCAAGACCCTCTCCGCACTCCTCCAAGACCCTCTCCTCACCGCACTCCTCCAAGACCCTCTCAACATTCCTCCAAGACCCTCTCCTCACCGCACTCCTCCAAGACCCTCTCAACATTCCTCCAAGACCCTCTAAACATTCCTGCAAGCCCCTCTCCTCTCCACACTCCTCCAAGACCCTCTCCTCTCCACACTCCTCCAAGACCCTCTCCTCTCCACACTCCTCCAAGACCCTCTCCTCTCCACACTCCTCCAAGACCCTCTCCTCTCCACACTCCTCCAAGACCCTCTCCTCTCCACACTCCTCCAAGACCCTCTCCTCTCCACACTCCTCCAAGACCCTCTCCTCTCCACACTCCTCCAAGACCCTCTCCTCTCCACACTCCTCCAAGACCCTCTCCTCTCCACACTCCTCCAAGACCCTCTCCTCTCCACACTCCTCCAAGACCCTCTCCTCTCCACACTCCTCCAAGACCCTCTCCTCTCCACACTCCTCCAAGACCCTCTCCTCTCCACACTCCTCCAAGACCCTCTCCTCTCCACACTCCTCCAAGACCCTCTCCTCTCCACACTCCTCCAAGACCCTCTCCTCTCCACACTCCTCCAAGACCCGCTCCTCTCCACACTCCTCCAAGCCCCGCTCCTCTCCACACTCCTCCAAGCCCCGCTCCTCTCCACACTCCTCCAAGCCCCGCTCCTCTCCACACTCCTCCAAGCCCCGCTCCTCTCCACACTCCTCCAAGCCCCGCTCCTCTCCACACTCCTCCAAGCCCCGCTCCTCTCCACACTCCTCCAAGCCCCACTCCTCTCCACACTTCTCCAAGCCCCTCTCTTCTCCACACTTCTCCAAGCCCCTCTCTTCTCCACACTTCTCCAAGCCCCTCTCTTCTCCACACTCCTCCAAGCCCCACTCCTCTCCACACTCCTCCAAGCCCCACTCCTCTCCACACTCCTCCAAGCCCCTCTCCTCTCCACACTCCTCTCCACACTCCTCCTTTCCACACTCTTCCAAGCCCCTCTCCTCTCCACACTCCTCCTTTCCACACTCCTCCAATCCCCTTTCCTCTCCATACTCCTCCTTTCCACACTCCTCCAAGACCCTCTCCTCTCCACACTCCTCCAAGCCCCTCTCCTCTCCACACTCCTCCTTTCCACACTCCTCCAATCCCCTTTCCTCTCCCTACTCCTCCTTTCCACACTCCTCCAAGCCCCGCTCCTCTCCACACTCCTCCAAGCCCCACTCCTCTCGACACTCCTCCAAGCCCCTCTCTTCTCCACACTCCTCCAAGCCCCTCTCCTCTCCACACTCCTCCTTTCCACACTCCTCCAATCCCCTTTCCTCTCCATACTCCTCCTTTCCACACTCCTCCAAGACCCTCTCCTCTCCACACTCCTCCAAGACCCTCCTCTCCTCACATCCCCTCTCCTCTCCACACTCCTCCAATCCCCTCTCAGTGTAAACACTTAATTGGCGTTCCAGCAGTGTATTTGATCTGCGCGGACCAGCACCAGCCGAGCGAGCCTCCCTCTTTAGCTCGAGTGAAGTGAGTTTACAATAACTGTTGTAGGAGTCTTAGAAGTAGTTTAAAAACTGTATATGTCTCAACTCAGAATCAAATAGGCTTATCAAAAATAACACGGTTTATTTTGATTGGTGGTTCTCTGCATTTATCAGAGTGCCATCAGGTAGCCTGATTTCACACATGTCCATAGAAAC